>NC_138189.1:121608674-121724800 GCF_964194105.1 Spermophilus citellus
AAAGCCAGCAAACCTGATGATAATGAGCATGAAAAGCAAAGGATATTTCTGCTTCCTCTAAGACGCTCTAATGCAAATATAAAATATCAGGAATATGTATATAATACATAATAAATAGTATCTAGCAAAATTTATGGGGTTTTTAAAAAATATATACTCTAACACTCTCGCCATACCCCATTTTATCCCATTCTTAATTACCTAATTAAGTTTTTACATTTCTATTGAGCTTTCCTCGATAAAGAACAATTGGTTTCAAATTCATCTATTGGTATTGGTATATAGTTAAAATCATTAAACATTACTGAAACAGCAAGAACTGGTCACAGAACAGATCACCAGAAAGTAATGAATTAGAACTTTTTAACAGTTTTATTTTTGAAGAATAATTATTTTCCACCTTCTTTCCCCTAAATACCACTGAAACTCCCCTCCTCTGAATTCTTACTCCAATGGCCATATTCTAGCCACCATTTCTATTGCCATTACTTAAGAAGGTCTTCAGTACTACCTTGTCATCCTAACTCTCCAAGATCTATTCCATCTTGAAATCAAGTAAGTTTACCAAAATATTGATCTCAACATGCCATACCTATGATTTAGGCACTCTGGCATTCTTAGTCCTCATGAAAATGTTCGACTTTCAACAGAGCTGCCAAAAATCATTTTATCATGCAACATCTACATCTCTGAACAAATGGGATTCTTTCTGTGCAAAATATTTTTCCTTCAGCTAAGACATTAAAGATCATTCAAGCAGCCAGTAAACACACACCTGTAAACTCAGCAACTTGGGAGGCTGAGGCCGAAGGATCAAGTTAAAAGCCAGTCTCAGCAACTTAGTGAGGCCCTAAGCAACTTAGTGAGGCCCTGTCTCAAAATAAAACATAAATAGGGCTGGAGATGTGCTCAGTGGTTAAGCATCCCTAGGTTCAATCCTTGGTACAAAAAAAAAAAAAAAAAAAAAGTCATTCAGGAAGCCATTACTGATTTCTCAAAGTGTTCCATATATGTACCTCTCTATACTTAAAAGTTCTTCCCTATAATTTTATTTATATGGAGTCCATGTTGTTCTATAAGGTCAGTGAGGGCAGAAGTTTGTCAGTCTTATTAACCTTTGTATCACTACAATCTGGCACAGACCTGAAAAATGGTGGGTACACAATAAATATTTGTTAAATAAGTAAAAATATATAAATTAAAATATTAAGCTTTTCCTACATAATATAAGAAAAAATGGCATAAATTTTCTAAAAATCCCAGTTCCCAGAGAGACATAATGACACCATTAAAGACAAATACTTTAGGTTCAATTAAGGAAGCAAATGCTTGATAAATTTAAATTTTAGAAGAATGAAAATATTAAAATCACTAAGACATTTCCCTATACTTAAAGAATTTCTTGTATACATAAAAACATACGGTTAAATACCACATGAATAAATTATAGTCAGGTGAGAAATGAACTGAGGTAATATATGAAATATTCTAGGAAATTTACTAGATATACAAATCATTGCTATATTACTCAAAACACATCTTCTTACTACTAAGTAGCAAATAGTTAATTAAACTAAGGAGATTTCAAAAAGTTCAGTAACAGGGCTGGGGTTGTAGCTCAGAGATAGAATGGTTCCCTAGCATGTACAAGGCAAGACTGAGTTCAACCCTTAGTACCACACACACACACACACACACACACACACAAAAAAAAAATTTAAATATAGCCAACTATATATTAAGTGACAAAATAAAGCCAAGACATAAGTGAATATGCTGCCTATTTCTAATTTAAGAACAAAAGCTCAAGCCAAATAGTCTAATGTCAAATAAATATACATAATCACAGAAATTAAATGCTCTAGTTTTTTTTCATTTATTTTATATATAAACAATTTCTTAAATTAACCAAACCTACCAAAAAATCTTTAACTGAAGAAACCAACTTAAATTTATCTAGAAAAACAAAAACCATAAAGAAATGATATGTTTAAGAAAACAGGATATATGTTTACCTTGATTTAAATATTATACAATAAATATATACACTGAAATATCACATGGTATCCCATAAATATGTACTTTTTTGTTTTTATGTAGTTTAAAAAATAAGTTTAAATTTTAAAATGTAGAAAAGCTAAAAGAAGGGGCTGGAGCTGGGGCTCAGAAGTAGAACACTCGCCTAGCACGTGCAAGGCGCTGGGTCCAATCCTCTGCACCACATAAAAGAAAAGCTAAAAGAAAAAACTACTTCAGAGATACATAAGGTATACCCTAGGGTTCGTTATTTTTATGTAGCCATTATAAGAAATAGGACTTGTTTTATATTACTACGAAGAGTGATCTTATAAAACTGAGACTGATTTTCAAAAGCCTCAAATGTGAATTGTTCTTATCACACTGGTACCACATTTTATAGTGTATCACTACTGATGATAATAAAAATATTATCATAATATATTATATTGTATTCAATTTAACTTATATTAATTTATATGATATTTTCTTTTACTTTTATCTACCCAACCAAGAACTTGTACCCTAGCCTACTGAAAAAAATCAATATATATTTATTAAACAGTTGTCTGAAGTATTTTTCCTATATTAGAAAAGGAGCCTAATAAGCAGTGTGGGAGGTAACGTTTTACATGACTAATGGGTTTTCATTATTTCAAAAATTTTGCACTGAGCATATTTGGGGGAACAGTAGGAAGCAGGTAAAGAGTTGATCCGTGTGGAGAGCATTTAGCTTTCCAGCCAGACCAGGAAGTCTGATATGTCAGTTGGAACACACAACCTCCACAGCCCAGGCACATTTTCTTCAGTCTAATATCTCTCTGTACAATTTTTGCTCTTTCCAATCCAGGAAGGGAAAGAACTGTTTTTTCATTATATAAAAGGAAGAATAAAGCCAGGCATGGTGGCGCACACCTGTAATACCAGCAGCTTGGGATGTTGAGGTAGGAGGACCAAGAGTTCAAAGACAGCCTCAGCAGAAGTGAGGCACTAAGCAACTCGGTGAGATCCTATCTCTAAATAAAATACAAAAAAAAAATAGGATTGGGAATGTGACTCAGTGGTTGAGTGCCCAAGTTCAATCCCCGGTACCGCCCCCCCCAAAAAAGGAAGAATAAAAGGCAACAGAAGTGGTATATACCAGGTTCCCACATCACTCCAGTGAGGTAACGTTAAAAGGGTCTTTCCTCCCCTTTGGTTCTTTGGTTCTAATACCTCTCCTCCCCATTTTTATAAGGGAACTCAAATTTCCCTACACACACAAACCTCTAAAGTAAATTACCCACAAACACAGAGAAGAAGGCCTAAAATTATAAAATAAACCTACCCTACTCTGAACATTAATACAAGATAAACCATTGCCTGTCCAAGTCCCAAGTCAGCCCCTTTAGAGACTGATCCCAAATCTTCCGCCCCTGCTAGTTCCTACCTTATCTATTTACCTGTCTCTATAATCGATTCACTGTAAGACTGAAAATACATGATACAGCCAATTTTTTGGCCATTTTAAATATAGTCATTGCCTCCAATAATCAAAATATAAGAAATGCTAATAAAAGTCATCTCTAATCTTCCCACCTCACTGCATTTAAAATGCTTATTCTCTCTGCAAACATCACATAATTGCCTTGAAAAAGTCCTGAAAACATTCCATAATAACTACATGAGTATTCATGTTTTTGAAAAAAAATCATTATGATCTTCATCTTCCTTCAACTATTGCTACACATCTAATTTTAAAAACTGTATACAAGTATATATCATAGTGCATTAAATTCAAGTTTTATATCAGAATTAGACTAATTTTTCATGCCAAAATACAGGATCAATTATAGAATGAACTATCTTTTAAAATATTAATTTATATATTTTAAGACATTCTTTCTAAATGAAAGTTTAAAACACTGATCAATTAAAAATTATATATAATTTAGAAATTATACAATTATCAGATTTTAAAACTGTATCAAAAAATTTTAGGTTTGCTACATCATTTAAAAATTAGAAGTGCTTCTAAAAAAACAATTTAGCAATCATGCCACCAGTAGAATGTTAAATGTAATCTCTGTAAAACATAAAGAAGTTGCCTCATTTTAAGTTGAAAAACTATACAAACAGTTCATGCTTTTAAGCAAGGTTACCATATTAATAGTCAAACATACTATATTAATGATAGCTTTCCTTGTTGCAAACTAAATTATTCATGATCCTGTCTCCCTACACTAAAACACAATAAAAAAAAATGTTTCTCGTTACTTAACCAACTACTTTCCATAGATAAATCAGTTTTTCTTCCTTAACTCCAAATTCCCTGATAACCTCAAATTTGACCCCAAATTTAGAAAGACTAACACTGAAAAGCATAGATTAGTAATGTATTGGCATGAAAGAAATGAGCAAGAATATTATTACAGGCCTCTTGATTGTAATGTGGAATGAAAAGCATGACATCAGGTTAAAAGCAAAGTACAAATAAGAAAATACAGGAAGTTTGAAATACTTGTTTCCTTTTGACTAAGAATTTTTTCTGTGTGAGCAAAATTTTGCCAAGTGAGCTCCCAAAATGCTCTCACATTGGGATTCTTGAACTTTAAAGTTTTCATCTATAAGTATTAAAAATGCAAATTCCTAATAAATTTTATGTTTTCACCGAAATAGCCCAAAATTCTATTATGTCTCTGTGTCTTTTTCTCTTTTCTTTATTTGTAAAGCACGTTAGTAAAAAACAGAGCTCCATTCATTCTTAAAAATAAGTAGGCTGCACTTGTATTCTTTCTCAAAGAAAGTAGACAATTCATCCTCGATCAGTACAAATTAAAGAACTGATGCTATCACCTAACCACTGATCATTACAAAGTTTCAAGAGATTTTACTAAATCAGGGCAAAAAAAAAAAAAAAAAAAAAAAAGGACAAGACCAAGCAAAGACATCAATATTATAAACTCATTAGTTACAATGCAAATTTATAAATAAGATTAGTGTTAGAAGATCACACACATATTACAATACCTGAGATTTAGTGCATTCCTTTGAGCCAAAATGAAATGAGTGCCATAGAGGAGGAAAGGAAAAGATGAACATTATCAGACATGCTATATTACATCTGCCAAAATGAAGATAATGTTAAAATCAGGTTAAGAATGACCATATAGAATTGGCTGTGTATAATGCTCCCTACGATCTTTAGCCATGCACTTGAAATGCACTTGCAATCACTTCATGTCACCTGTGAAGTATACTCATGCAATTCTTTTAAAAGAACTTTCCACCCTCAGTCTCACCCTATTAACCATTTACTTTCAAAGAAATATTTGTTGAGAATAAGAAAATTAGACCAATAAATAATAATAATATTCACTTAATTTTTTTACCATGGGGTATCAAATATGCAAAACAAAATTTTGCTGTTTTCTATATTAAAATTAGGTATTTAGGTTAAATAATAAAGAACATCCAAATAAAATTAAGACATAATTTGTACCTCCAAAAGATGATCCAATGTTATATTGTTCCCAACTTAACTCATTTAGTAAAATTAATACCAACATATCACATATTAGTAAACTGGCATATGATCAATTAGTAATCAAATTAAATTTTTCATCCTAGTATTCAGTTATCTCTAAAAGTATCTGTAATATACTGCTAAAAACCAATTAAAAGATGTTGCAGCAATATAAAAAGCTATATATTTTTAAAAATAGAGCAAGAAGGGGGAGTCCTATAGGAAAAATAAATGAAGCATTCATTACTTCCACAACAGGGGAAAAATGGGGTGGAAGGGAGAAACAGTTATAAAATAACCCTCTCAACTTAAGTGTGACAAATATGACCATAAAATTAAACACTGAATTTTAAGTAATTCACACTCCCTATGACACTCTCAGCTTAGAAATAAATTTGGAAAAACAATTCTAAAACCAGAATTATATTAACAATATAGTAGTGGGCTAAAATATTATGATCTATATTGTACTATTAATATGTACAGCTATTCTTAATAAATATTTCCTTTTTTCATGATGCTAAATCAACACTAAAAATATTACCTTCTTTTATTAACAATGGCAACAAAAAACCTTTCATAGTTTTCTTTTTTCTTTTTAATATCAAAGTCCCTCCAACAGACCAACAAAGCTGTCTTTGTGATGAGCAAAAAGCAGCCCTGTCCAAATGAACTCAATGAAATGATTCAACTATGAAATTCATGTTAAATTAAAATAGTGCATGGGCAGCAGAAGAAATAGGCAAGTTGCTGGTGGTCAAAATAACATTAAATATTGAAATACAACATTTAAATAATATCTCTCTAAGAAATAGAATATATGGAGCATAGGAATTAAATATACTACTTATACTACTTAACATTACTAAAATTTGAGAAATAATTTAAATCTATGTACACTATTTTACGCATTTTGTATTTGCACTTAGTTGTAGAAAGAAGAGAAAAACAACTGAGAAACAGAAAGTAGTCATCATTTACCTTTTTTTCATGTATTTATTTTTAATTAATTTCCTATATAATAATCACTTGTATGGCAGCATTACATGCACAGATAAACTATCTTCTGCCTGATTTTGACATATCCAATAAATCAAGCTATTTTGTTTTTGAAAAACCAAAGATGAGAAAAATAAGGCTCTAAACTGACTTTATAGAGATCTTGTACAAAGCACTCATTATCCATGCATGTCTTGGTTCCCTCAAATATTAAAAACAACTTATTTATCAAATTTTATGAAATAATTGACAATCAAATGGATTATAGTATTTAAGAGGATCTTTGAACCTATTAGAAATATTTCAGAGCATGTTCACATTAAGATTTTAAAAATCATCATTTCATGGGCTGGGACTGTAGCTCAGTGGCAGAGCACTTGTCTTACACATGTGAGACACTGGGTTCAATCCTCAGCACCACATAAAATAAAGGTATGCTGTCCATCTACAACTACAAAAAAATTAAAAAATTAAAAAAATCATCATTTCAAATTATTCTTCGTCTACTTATTAAAAAGAATCTCAGATAATTTTCTCACAATAGTGTGAGAAGCTATGAAAATTAATGTTATTTTTACATATCTACTTTTTAAATAAAATTAAAAACAGTAGGCTATCAGTCATAGGAGGGGGTATGCACAAGAGAAAGCTAAAATTTTGGATTAAGGTAAGACATTTTAAAATATACCAATTACAACTGTATATGTGTATCACAAAACTAATCTTCAGAGAACATTTTAAGAAATAGAAGAGCTAAACAGTGTCTTTTGACATCTTATTTCAACACTTCTCTTAAATCTATTCATATCATGTGTGTTTCCAGCAAAATTTGCATTTTGGATGGTAAGTATATTATAGAAAAGAATTATTCATCAAAAATGGAAAAATTTTAAATGTCATTTAACAAAACTCCCAACAAAAAACCCTAAAGATAAATAAAAATATTACACTTGTATAACTTACCGTATGATAGCCTCTTGGCAAAGGTGGTTTGCCCACAGGGTAAGGATCCACAGTGTCAATAATTGTCTGTCTTTCACCTTTCTGGTTGATTTTTCTAAATCTTCTTCGAGACTGTCTATGGGAGGCTTGACGCTGAAAATATTCTTCATTTTCATCCATATAGTCCACCTGAAATAAAACCCCCAAGATACTTCATGTCTCCCAACATGACATTCCATATTAGTATTAGAGACAAAAATAAAAATAAAAATTTTTTTGAAACTTACAGAAAGTCTACATTCATTCATTTTGCAAAGGCATTTGTAGACAAACTACCTAGACAAATTTTAAGTATGTTTGAACTTCTCTGAAACTAATCGGTTCTGAGTAACTTTGCTTTTATGAAGAGGCATTTTCAGTTCCACTGAAGACAATATGGGTAACTCTTGAATTTCCTGTAGTTTCAAAGGGAAGGATATTTTCAGTAATCTTTGTACTGATTTATTAGTGAAAGATCTCACCGGATACATTACCACACATTATGAAAGCAACTACTTGCATTGTCTTCACTAAAGCACACAAAAAAAATCTGATGTATTTGAGTAAATCTGTAAAAACCCCAAATCCCAAGTGACTCGACCATGGCTGCTAGTAGAATGGCTTCAGTAGATTAAGGGTTTCAATTCCTACTTTTATTGCATGGCTTCCCTTTTTTTTGTTATAAATAGTGTTGCTTTAAAAAAATCCTCATTTTAGACATTTTAGAAACTTTGATGAATAGATTAATAGTGAACAAAAGTTACAATAGGTCATTCTTCATTGTAGCTATACACTGAAAATGTGATTGCTCACATAAAAGGTTCAGACTCCAAGACTGTTCCTACAGTGGCAAACTCAGTAGTTTGTATAATATAGGCAAGGATTAAATACTCAAGGAATTTCAAAGACCAAAAATTTTTCAGAAAAATTCCAAACTAACATTCATGGAGAACAAAGTCTCAAGGAAATATCTAGAATGCTTTATAAGAACCACTGTTGGAAAGTCCTATTTATCTGCCCACATTTTTCCCAATCCTAAATCTTTACTCATTGCCATCGCACTTTCTCACTAAAGAGTAAATTTCATGAAATTTCACCCGAAGTTTTCACTAGCTTCAGCAAGGAATTTCTTATTTCTGATGGGCCTTCTCTCCTACAGTATAGGGAGGAACCTCAAATCTCTGAAAAATAGATCCAGATTTGTCTACCAAATGCTTTATCAAATGTGAATTTAAAAGCTTCCATCATCATTTTTTACTAAGCCACCACTTATTTTACAAGGTTTTCCTTCCCAGATAGAATTCTGGATGGGGCAGTGAGATATCAATGTCAACTGAATATTGGGGCTGGGAGGCCCCATCCTTTCTCATCTCATTTTTGTAGTTGATTTTTTTAAGAGTATATATTATCCTATCTTAAAACCATTTTTATATAGTAAGGAAGAAGTAGAACATGCTTTCTTAAACTTTACTGAAAATAATTACATTGCCAATGCCTAATTTAACATTGTGTATAATCTAATTTTTTAATTCCATAATTGAGAAATAAAGATGTCAACAGAGTGTTAATTAGCACAGTAGTTCCTAGCTATCTTTCAATTACAAAAAGGAATTAAAATGATTTCCTTATGTTCAATTGTTTTTTGAATACATATCACTGTGATCCATTTAAAGTAATTCATTCATTGCAATCAATGTTCAGTGAGTAAATAATACAATTCAAAGATTCTCCCCAAATTTCAATTAAGTGACATTATCATAGATTGACCTGTAAAGTTCAAGAATCAACCATTTAGGTACATGTCCCTTTCAACTTTCAATTTTTTACATTTAACTGAATCTTGTAAATAATTATAATATTATGATTATGAACTCAAATTCACATAAAAGATGTAAAGTACATCCTAGGATATTAAAATACAATACAATATTATTATAACTAGTTTATGAAAGTACCTTTACTCCATAAAAATTTTGGGGGAAAAATACACAGAAATAATCTTACCACGATCATTTCAGAAGGCTCTAAAACAATGCATTCACAGCCACGCCTGAAGCTTCCTGCAGAACGCTTGCCAAAACTAGAAAGGGGGAAAAAAATCAGTTAGGGAAAACATCAGAGATTTAAGAAATACAAGTTGTGAATTTAAGTCAATTATCCAAATAAATAAAAGTTGAAATGTTTTTCAAATTACAAAAACTACACACAGTAGAAAGAGAACTATTTTATTGTTAATACAGAAACACAAGGAAGTGTTCCAATTCTTAAGTTTCAGTCATGTACTTTTCTGGAAAATTCCAAGGTAATGCTTTCAAATTAATAATGTAAGTAAAGAAGAATTGATATGAATATGTTCTGTATTAGGTTTCTTCAAATCATTCTCAGTTGGGTGAAGTTTTAGAAAACTCCCTTAGGGATGGGAAATACCTCAAAGACAAATTATTAAAATGCCCAGGAAACATATAAAATCCAAGTAATTCTCTTCTATAACTTTCTCAAGTTAAACATTTCTTTCACCTAAAAAGTGTATTTTTCTAAATTTTCAAATCAACTTTTCCTTAACTTTTTAAGGAAAAAATACTCAATACTGCTTTTTGTTAACTAGAAAGCAATTTAATTGATTGTGCACAGTTAAAATATTCACGTTAGTGAACTCAAGACACAGGACCTCCACGCACCTTAACACCGAAGATTCTTTCTGACATAAGCATATGCAAACTAGGATCAAGAACAGAATTCTGGTGCAGCTATGCAGTCCTGACTTCCTTTCTCCATTAATGAACCACCTATCCCTCACTCATACATTCTTCAAAAAATTCTTCTTTCCCTCCAGGAAAAAAAGGATGACAGGTTTTATTTTGTTTTGTTTTAACATCAACGAAAATAATTGTGTTGCTAAGATCTGATTTAACATTTATGTATACATTTTAGTAATCATTTTCAATGAACTTAGAGAAAAAGTTTTTTCAAAAGACTCTTTTTATTAAGCAATTTTTCTAATTAACTGGGCATTGTGAGTGACTTCTGTGGAAATTCTTGTTTTTTCTGTATCAAGGAGATACACAACACTTCATGTATTAAAAGCCAGATTATAATGAAAAACGTCAGAAAGAGGAAAAAAACAGAAAAGCCAACATTCTCATTCCATCATTTAGGATCTAGCAAACCACCTGGTAACTTTGTATACTAAATTTTATTCATTTATAAAATTATCAGACTAGGTGATCAATTAATTCCTTTCCTACTCATAAAATTACTTCTATGAGAAATCAAAGCCAGAATCAAGAGTAATACATTTGAAAAATCCTTTGAAAAATATCCATGTATACATTTACAAATTTATACTCTCACAACATATTCATTTAAGTAGAAAAACTCCACCAAGTAAAATATAATAAACCTATTTTCTTGGTCACATTGCTTCTTGTACAATTAAAAGGGTCCAAAATTTAAATTTTTTTTTAGTTTAGAATTAAATGCAATCTAAAATTCCATAGTTCCATAATACACATAAAAACCTGTTTCTGGATTTTAAGTCTACCTAGCAGCAATTTAATTTTTTATAATATGGCTTATAAGTTATTGATACACTACAAATTTTAAAATAATCTCAAAGTTTTAGTAAAATACATAATAGATTTCATGCTCTCGTGCCTTTAATTCTGTTAAATGACTAGGTAAACATATAATTTTAAAATTAATTACTAAATAAAATCATATTAAAACCTAAAAACACATGACTGGGGCTAAAAGTATGGTATGGCTCAATGGAAGAGCACATATTTAATGGTAGAATACAGAAAATATGAGGTCCTAGGTTTAATTCCCAGCACCCAAAAAATAAATAAATAAACAAGTAAATAAGTAGATATAAAAAATGCATGACTGTGAGATAGTACTTTCTGTCCTATTTTTATTATAGGCCTATACTATTTTATAAACATGACTGAATGATTATCATTTTTAAAATCTAATGTAGTAAAAAAGTCAATGTTTGTAATGCATATAATGACCCTATAATACTTGATACAGAATAAAAACACGAAAGGACTTGTTTACAAATTTTAGCAAAAAAACCGTGATAATATTCACAGAAGTAAAACTATATGGCAGTCCTTTATTTTATGCCTAATTATTGTACCAACTCCCTACTTCAGAAACGAGGCTGTAAATACTCTATAACAATTAGCCATTAACTCAAAAGAACTTTATGACTAGGAAGTCATGGCTCAGGTTGCATTAACACTATTACTTCAAGGATGAAAAGTTTATATTCTCTAAAATGTGCTATGAAAAAATATTCCAGTGGGACCTTTTGGGCAATAGAACCTCTTTGCAACTATGAAGGACTCAAGGTCTACAGACACACACACAAAAATGTGAACAAGAGAAACTGTAGATTCCATCATATTAATTTCTTGAATATGCTGAATGGAAAAGGCCAATGTACCAGGAAGCTCTAGCAAGCCAAAATCTATTTTTCCAAACACAACCAGGAACCAAGAAGGAGGCTGCAGCCACAAAAGAGCCAAGGTGTAAGTCATAAATGCACAGCCATCCCTGAACCGAAGACAGAGACTCGGACTTCTCTTAGCTTACAGACCAGGAGCCAAGGTGGAAAGGGATTGACTATGCAAGGAAATTCACTGAATCCAAAGAACACTTTTGATTCTTTGAAACAATAAGTACATAAACAAAAGTAACTAAACATAATTATTTGCTAAGTCTAAAAAAAAAAATCTTTGGGCAAGTTCTGTACAAATACACCAACAAATCCATTCCTGGAAAATAGGTAGAGTCTCTAGAGGCATTAGCACAGTAAGTTGCTTACACAATAAAATGATAAAGACAACCCTCAATATGACAAACAAAGATGGAATCAAAATCAAAAACTATTATACATATCCTTGTAAAAAACCATTTAAGATTATGATAGGGTATTTTCCTAGAAAAGTTCCCAAAGGGAAAAACAAAAGATTAAGGAAATCCATGGGGCCTTCTGGAAGACCAGAGATAACTAAATTAGAATAACATTTCACCCATTTTATTAACAGCAACTCAAAGTTGGTATCACTTAAATTTCTAAAATGATGATTTAATAAAATTTAGAAATTATACAATTAAAAAATGTCTTATTATCAATGGAGTACTACGCAGCACTAAAAAATGACAAAATCATGGAATTTGCAGGGAAATGGATGGCATTAGAGCAGATTATGCTAAGTGAAGCTAGCCAATCCCTAAAAAACAAATGCCAAATGTCTTCTTTGATATAATGAGAGCAACCAAGACCAGAGCAGGGAGGAAGAGCAGGAGGAAAAGATTAACATTAAATAGAGTCACGAGGTGGGAGGGAAAGGGAGAGAAAAGGGAAATTGCATGGAAATGGAAGGAGACCCTCATTGTTATACAAAATTACATATAAGAGGTTGTGAGGGGAATGGGGAAAAAATAAGGAGAGAAATGAATTACAGTAGATGGGGTAGAGAGAGAAGATGGGAGGGGAGGAGAGGGGGGATAGTAGAGGATAGGAAATGTAGCAGAATACAACAGTTACTATTATGGCATTATGTAAAAATGTGGATGTATAACCGATGCGATTCTGCAATCTTTGTAATGTTTTGAATAACCAATAAAAAATGTCTTATTAAATTAAAAGTACAGCTACAAATGTACTTTTTGCTTTGGTTTTTTAAGAAAAATCAAAAATTGGTAAGAATTATTCCAAAGCATGTAACTAAATTCTGTTCTAAATGGGATCATTTTCTGTTCCTTTTTGCCACTATCAGAAGTAGACAATCCTATCAACTGCAGCATTCTTTTTTGTTATTAAACCTTATAACAAAGCGATCTATAGAATAAACATAATCCCTATCAAAATGCCCATACTTTTTTTTTTTTTACTTTTTTTACACAAGTAGAAAAGCTGGGTCCTCAAGTTCATATGGAATTCCATGGGGCACTAATAAGCCAAAACAATCTTGAAAAAGAACACCGTCAAAGGACTCACTTCTAGATTTCAAAACTTACTACAAAGCTACAGCAATCAAAGCAATGTGGTTCTGGCATAAGGGTAGACACTTAGGCCAAAAGAATAGAACTGCAGTCCAGAAATAAACTCATGTATCTACAGCCAATTATTACTGACAAGTCTACCCAATGAGGAAGAACAGTCTTTTCAACAGATGGTACAGAGATGCCTGGATTTCTACAAGAGAAAGCATGAAGCTGAACCCCTCCCTCATACCATACATGAAAATTAACTCAAAGCAATCAATGGCCTAAATATAAGCACCAAAACCATAAAACTCAAAAAATATATGAGTAAATCTTCAAGCCCTTGGATTTTTTAAATATTAATTTCTTTTAGTTGTACACAATACCTTTGTTTTTATTTATTTTATTTTTATGTGGTGTTGAGGATGGAACCCAGGAGCCCTTGGATTTGACAATGAATTCTTAGATGTACAGCAAAAACATGAAAAGCAAAAGAAAAAAAAAAAACCTGACACTTTGGATTGCATCAAAAGAAAAAAAAGAAAGAAAAAAGAAAAAACCTCTGTGCGCCAAAAGACATTATCAAGAAACTGACAACCTACAGAACAGGAGAAAATATCTGCAAATCATATATCTGATAAGGACTTAATATCCAGAATACTTGATAATTCCTAAATAGAACAACAAAAAGACAATCCAACTTAAAAGTGGCAAAGGAGGCTGGGAATGTATTTCAATAATAGAACACATGCCTAACATGTGTAAGATCCTGGGCTCAGCCTCCAGCAATACACGCACACGCACACGCACACGCACACGTGCAAAGAAGGCAAAGGATTTAAATAGATACTTTGCCAAAGAAGATACACAAGAGGCCAAGCACATGCAAAGCTGCTCCTTAGTTATTCGGGTAACACAAGTCAAAAGCAAAAATAATCCCATCTCACACATGAAACTAAGAATGAGAAACTAGGATGGTTATAATTCAGAAAGAAAGAACAAGGGTGGGGGTGGGGAGGGAGAGAAAGAAAAAAGATAGGAAACTTTGAACTTGCACTTTGCTGATGGGCATGCAAAACAGCACATAGCCACCATGGAAAACAGTCTGGCATATCCTCAGCAAGCTAAACATAGAACTGTCATATGACCCAGCAATTCTTCTCCCAGATAAATATACAAAAGAACTGAAAACAGGGACTCAAACACCCATGTACACCACACCATTATTCACAAAAATCCTGGTACATAGAAACAACCCAAGCATCTAACAACGACGAATGCATAAACCAAGTGTGATATACACACAGTGGATTATTATTCAGCCTTAAAAAAGAAATGGGAAAACTGACAAATGCAACAACATGGATGAACCTTGAAAACATTACACTAAGGCCAACCAGCCAATCACAAAAGTACCATGTGATTCCAGTTACATAAAATATCTAGAAAGATGGAGCTGGGGATGTGGCTCAGTGGTAGCGTGCTCGCCTGGCATGCGTGCGGCCCGGGTTCGATCCTCAGCACCACATACAAACAAAGATGTTGTGTCCGCCAAGAACTAAAAAATAAATATTAAAAAATTCTCTCTCTCTCTCTCTCTCATTCTCTTTAAAAAAAAAAAAAATCTAGAAAGAAAGTAGATGAAAAGCTACCAAAGACTGGGAGTTGGGGGAATGCTTCATGGTTAGAGCTTCTGTTTGGAGTTACTAAAAAAGTTCAGGAAGCAGGTATCGTTGCTGGGTTCACACAGTGTGAATGTAATTGACGCCAATGAATCATAGACTACACTACATGTAATTGTACATTTTTAAGGGTTAAAATAATATATTTTATGTTTCATATATTTTGCCACAATAAAAATAAATAAATCTTATTAGAGACACTGTTGAGAGGATATTTGTTTTAGAGGCTTTGGATTCCTTAGCAAGACCTTAGGACTTGAGTATGAAAGTAGGACAAAAAGGTTTGCACTATGAACAAATAACAAACCTTAAGGACTAAGGAAGAGTTAAGCTTGGCAAACTATACCACTAATAAACCCCGAAACAATCTCATTTCTATGGTCATTTAGCAATGAAATGATAGAGCTTGTGGGGGAAAGAAGCAGCAAGAGATAAAAATATCACAAGTATTTTAAATGAGTATTCAGAAAAGTCAAGTACACCTACATTTGTCTTTCACCCAGAATTTACCTCATTTTTTCTTTATTTATGGTCACATATTAAGGTCAAGTTGGTGTCTCACTCACTCACTCTTGCTCTTGCTTTTTCATATTTTATTTCTTACATATATATTATTTTGCCGCTTGTTTCTTTTCCAAATGTTCATTGGACATATAATAACACAGAGTCAATGTTACCAACACAAACCCTATAATCAATACAGTTTACATAAATAAATAAATAAAGGTCCACTCTTAAGTGGTTTGCATTTAACAAGATGAGCACGCAAACAGCTGTAATCCAATGACAAGTTGAGAACTGAATTTCACTGAGAGGTGAACTCTCAATGGCTAGGCTCACTTACTAGCTAGTTGAGTGAAAAAGACAAATCAGCATTTGTAATTCAGAAAGCAATTCAAATTCAGCAAAATCACACAACGACCATCAAGGGCTTTAGGGTTACCCTGTCACAGTTAAAGATTTGAATGTCCCATCTGTACAGTCAAAGCCTCTTCAGGCAGCTGTAACAGAACTTCAACTAGTTAGTAGGACATCTGCTTCTTTGAAATAGCACTCATAATACTACATACTGAGATAAACAAAGTTATCTTAAAATGTTAAATACCTTAATATTTAAACAGTTTATTTTTTAACTTTGAATTAAAAAGTCATCTCACTCTTCTAGTAGTTTCAGTCTGTGTGAACACACACATGTGTACATAAGACACAAATATAAATCGATATGTACATTTCAAAAGCAAAAAAAAAAAAAAAAAGATGAAGGTAATAGTTATCAGAGAGTTGGCCTGAATGTTGAAAAGCTGTTAGCCATAAAGTCAGAAGAGGGTTGGTGAAGAGGAAACATATATGGTGTGTTTTTAAGAATGTCTGTACTCTTCTGGTTCTACACAATTTGAAAATCTAACTTCTATAGTCTATTTTAAACCCCTCTAAATTGTTTGCTGTAAAATACAGCATACCATTTGGTTCAAACCTATTTAATCCCAATGTAATTTCAGAACATCCTTATCATCTTCTTTTTAACAACAATAACATGACAACTACAAGGGCTGCAGATTCATATTTGTCAATCTATTGGCTCTATGTCACATCAAAAAAAAATAATAATAATTAAGCCTACCAGCAAAGGATTTATAAAAAAACCACTCCCAGCAAAATAAGTAGGTTAACCAGTAAATTAAATATTTTTACAGATGAAAATGGCATGATTTGTAGAACCCAGAAATATGCAAACCAACAATGACTAATTAGCTTCCACATTAAGTAAAATGGGAAAGATTTTTAATAGCCTGCTAAACTTGCCTTCAAGTTCAAGACCCATAACCAGAAAGCACAAATGTTTGAGAATACTACATTTCACCTAATTTTCACAAATACCCTTAAGTAATGAAACACTGGGCTGGGTGTTGTAGGTGCTGTATGGCCAACTGTTTCTGTAACCACATTTTCCCCACCTAAGCAGTCAAGAGCATTTTCGATGGGTGTTGAGTTTTCCATGAAAGGCAGGCACTCGGCACAGAAGCCCTCATGTCCCTAAATTTGCCCCTTTTACGGGCCTATATGTTTTTGTTGTATTTCAGAACTACTCAGTGGAATGCAACTTCTCAGAACTGGAATGTAAACTTATTCATGTCTGGCTACAGAAAGCAAGAGAGTATACAACAATCATGCTGAGATTATAGTGGTAGGTGATCCAAATTCACAAAATGGTTAAAAGTGTGATACTCTGAGATATCAATTTTTTATATCTTCATTTCAAGAAATCTTAAAAATCTAAGTAAATGACTGGACTAATGTTCCTAAACCAAGATCAAACAAATATGCTTAGGACTTAGGAAAAAAATCCCCATACCATTATCTTTGGAAAGCACAGTAGCAATTAAATCGGGGGAAAAATATTCTTAACAAGTAACTGCTGATGCTGTCAATTCCATTCTCAAAAGCAAGATATACAAGAATAAATTTTAATAGAGGTATAAAAGAAATGTAGGTTAAAAGACTTGTCATAAAAATACATTTAATCTTTTAAAATACTTTTGCTTCACTCAGTTTAAAAAAAAACAGCTTTTCAAAACAAAAATCATATACATAACAAGTATACATACAAATTACATGTATGAATGTAAATTACAACTTTTTCTAAAGAATAGACTTTAACCAGCTAATATTTCAGAAGTATTTGGAAAATTGGATACACACTTAAGCATCTCTAAATTCCTTTCAAGGTTCACTAAGAAATATCCCAACAATCATCACCAAGCACATATTAACAGAGCTTTACTTATAAAAATAGATCACAAGAAAAAAATATGACAAGCAAGGCCTCGTAGCTGCATTTCCCCCGCCTCTAGTTCATTCCTTAATAGTTTGTTGTCTGTTTAATTAACAGAAGTACCATACAGTTGACATTTACACTATTAGCATTTCAGTTTCTTTAACAAAAAAAAAATCTAACCTGCACTGTCTTCAATATCTTTGAAGCAACAGTAACAGCAACAGTGCTGCCACCTTCTACAGGAGCTCTCTTCTCTGCAGCACTGAGCACTCCCCATTTCCCCGTGTGTTTTCTCCTGGTGAGTCCATGCTGCTGTAGCTTGTAGAGAGCCAACATTCCTTCTGACGGCTAATTTCCTGCTTCGATGACCCACCCACCCCTCCTGGCTGCATTATGTGTTACGCATGTTGTATGGGCACTCTTTCCGCATACCAGTCTCATGACCTCAGCAGCTGCCTGACAGAAACTCTTTATCAATTTCTATTAATTCATTATCTACTCTCTTGTAAGTTAAGGACAAGTAGGAAAATCTGCAATGTCTGCTGTCCTATGAGTCTTCAAGGTCAAATGCTTAGATGTGTTCACAATGCAGTTCTGTTGTTAAATTTTACCAAAGCTGTGCTAGAAACTAGTTGCTCTCCACCAAAAACGATGCTGAATTGTATACCTGGCCTGAGGGATTATTGTGGTATAGACTAGCATAAATTAAAATCAACACAGCAAGGGGAAAGTTGAAAGAGACTGCTTTTGCTCTTGCTTTCCCCTCAAAAGAAAAAAAGGTGGCTCTTACCTCAGCTGTACTGGGGTGAAGAGAGCAAACAGTTTTTCCCTCTTGCCACAAACTAAACCAGCAAAGGACAGTGGGTGCGAGGACTACACTTTGGTAATGTCTGTGTCCTCATGACTGAACTACTAGAGAACAGCTCAGCTAAATTGATCTGCTGCTATCAGTCTACACAGTGGCACAAACAGGTCTCTGCTGATCACAGTGCTTTGAACACAGATGGCAGCTGGACGGTTTATACAAAAGTTATGGTCCATAACAGATTTTCCCTTCAGCATGTAGACACAAGCCTTATCCAAAATGCCTCTGTTAAATGTTCATCATTGCATTGTGCAAAGCTAACCATGTATGAGTTGAATAGACAAGAAGGTTTGGCTCCAGTATCTTGCCTACAAATGACCTAGTTTTTATAAAATTCATTAGAGAAGCAAAATTAACAAATGCATTATTAAGAAATAACCAAGCAGGACTGGGGTTGTAGCTTAGTGGTAGAGCGCTTGCCTAGCATATGTGTGGCACTGTGTTCAATTCTCGGCACTGCATATAAAATAAAGGTACAGACAACTAAAAATATATATTTGTTTTTAAAAAAAGGAAGAACCAAAACTTGTACATACTTCTATATATATATATAAATAGTATACATATTTTATTTTAAAGATAAAACCTAAACAGAAATTCAGGTCACTTGACTAGTATATTTTATACTTACTGAACACTGAAAAAACATACTTCCAAGAAAGGAAAAGCATAAATTCACACACATGAATAAGTTCTTAATAATAATAATTTCTCAAGCAATAAAATGTCTATTGGTTAATTCACAGTAATCAAATGTGTTGTAGATAAATGATTGCTCCTTCTAATTCTTCCCAAAAGTAACACTAGTAATAATATTTAACCTGTTTTAGAGCTTTCCTTACAGATCACAGTAGTAAAGCCCTATTATTTATCATCAAAAAATAGTTTAGGAATAAAGTAATAAAGGATGTGCACGGGCTAGATACAAAAAAATCTACCCCAAAAACCTTAGCCTTTCAAAGAGAAATTCTTAAAGACTTAAATGAAGAGATATACCATGTTCATGGTATATGATTTGAAAAGCTAATATCGTTAAGATAGTATTCTTTCCAAATTCATATTAAGCTTTAGCACAATTCCAATTAAATCCTAACAAGCATTCTTGACACCAACAATCTAATTTTAAAGTTATATGGAAAACAAAGATACAGAAGATAAACAATTTTGATAAAGAACAAAGTTGGAACTTATAATATGTATACGATCTCAAAAAGTACTCTTAAGCTACACAAATGAAGATAGTACATATTGGTGTAAAAACTGATATGTATATTGTTGGGACTGCAAATTACTGCAACCTACTATGGAAAGCAGTATGAGGATTGCTTAGAAAAGTTGGAATGGAACTACCATTTGACAAGAGTTCTCCCACTCCTTGGTCTATATTCAAAGGACCTAAAAACAGCATAATACAATGATGCAGCCACATCCTTGTTTATAGTAACTCAACTCACAATAGCTAAGCTATGGAAAAAACCTAGGTGTCCTTCAACGAATGAATGGATAATGAAATGTGGTATGTATACACAGTGGAATATTACTCAGCCATAAAGAAGAATGGGATTAACGGCATTTGCCTGTAAATGGATGGAACTGGACGCTACAATGCTAAGTGAATAAGCCAATGCACCCACCAAGCGGCCAAATGTTGTCTCTGCTTTGTGGATGTAATCCCAAAACAAGGAGGTTAGGGAGGGGAATAATAGAAATAGATTGGACTAGACGAAGGAAAACAAAGGGAAGGGAAGAGGAGGGGAATAGAAAAGACAGTAGACTTAATAGGTAATAACTTTGTTACCCTTGTATACATGACCAGAGTAACTCCACATCATGTACAATCATAAGAGTGGGAAGCTAACAGAATAAGTTATACTTTATGTATATATATATATATATATTCTAGCAAAATATAATCTACTGTCATGTATAACTAAAAATAAAAAATAATTGACATGTAGAGTAACAGAAGAAAGATTTCAGAAATAGATCTAAACAAGCATTTTTATAGTTAAATATTTTATGTAACTATTTTTACATTAGGTCAGGCACAGTGGTGTATGCCTGTAATCTCAGCAGCTCAGGAGGCTGAGGCAAGAGGATCACAAGTTCAAAGGCAGCCTCAGCAACTTAGTGAGGCCCTAAGCAACTCATCAAGATCCTGTCTCTAAATATTTTTAAAAGGACTGAGGATGTGGCTCAGTGATAAGCAGTCCTGCATTCAATCCCTAGTACTCCCCACCCCCAAAAAAATATCACTGATTTTTAACAAATGTGTCAAGGCAATTCAATGGATAAATAAATGTTCTTTTCAATGAGTTATTCTAGGACTACTGAATATCACATGCAGAATAGGAAACTTCATAACACTCAGAAAAATTAAAGTAAAAAATGGATCTCAGGCCTACATTGGAAGAGCTAAAACTATTAAATTTCTAGAAGAAAAGATATAAGAAAAATTTTATGACCTCAGATTAAAAGGAGATTTTTTTTAAATAGGGCATGAAAATACAAACTATGAGTGAAAACTTTGACAATATAGAAAGACATAGTTAAGAAAAAGGCAAAGCACAGATTGGGATAAAAAATTTGCAAAATATATTAAACAAATGAATTGTACCCAGAATACATAAAGAATGCTTAACAGGGCTGGGTTTGTGGCTCAGTGGTAGAGTGCTTGCCTCACATGTGTGAGGCACTGGGTTTGATCCTCTGTACCACATATAAACAAATGAATAAAATAAAGGTCCATCAAAAACTTTAAAAAAATATTTTAAAAAAGAATGCTTAACAACTCAAAAATAAAATAGATAATCCAACTTTTTTTTAATGGGTATAAGATTTGAACTAATGTTTCACCAAAGAAGATAAATGAATGGTCAATGAGCACATGGGGATGTAGCTCAGTAGTAGTAAAGTACTTGCCTAGCATGCACAAGGCACTGTGTTCAATTCCCAATACCACCAAAAACAAAACAAAACAAAACAAAACAAACCACCTCAACACAGTAGTCTTCAGAGAAATGCAAAATAAAATCACAGAATATGGCCATTGACCTACTAGAATGACTAACATGAAAACTGACAATACTTTGTTGGACAAGATGTGAAGCAACCAGAAATCTCATAAACTATCATTATGAGTGCAAAATATATGGAAAACAGTGCAACTGGCCATTCGTAAAATGGTTAAACACACACTTACATATAACCCATCAATTCCACTCCTAGGTATTTATCCAAGAATGGGCAATAAAGCAAAACTTCAAAGTTGTCTGAGTCTGTTCTATTACCTTTCAACATAGCTATAACCATCTTTTTTTTCATCTATATTCTCCCTATTTATCTAACCCCCTATCTACCTACCCACATATGGCCAATCTTTTTCAGATGTCCCCAATCCCAAATTATCCCTTTAGGTCTGTAGAGTTCCCATCTGTTTTATCAGTGAATATAACCCAACATGCCTAAAATCAAGTCTCTTCATTTCAAAATGATATTCATCCTTTTTATTTGATTACAGTTGTCAAAGGCAGCATCACGCTATAGACATCCAAGTTCCAAGCACTGGAATCATGCCTGGCTTCTTCTTCCTTGTCTATAAACTTCAGTCAATAAATTCCATCAGTTTCTATCCCTAAATTACTCTTCCATGTGACCTACCAATTTCTATTCTGATGACAATATTGGGTGCTTAACACATCAAAACCATTGAAATAAGGCTCCTACCTCCGGTCTCAACTTAACCCAATACTCCATGAATCCTCTCATTCTACTGATCTACCTTTAATGGTTACTCATGTGATTGAAAGTCATTAGGCCAGCCTCTAAATTCAAATCTGATGGACCACCTGTTTGCAAGCATTTAATGTGAAAGAGTCTAAGCTTCAAACCCTGGAGTAAATAAAAAATCCCTATGGCCTGGGACTTAGTATTCAACCCCTGCTATGTCACATGAATCCAGGAACTTGAATGGTTTGGAAACCTCTATTCTAGGCAATTACCTTCAATATAATCTTCATATATGCCCCAAATAACCTTCTAGCCATCTTTATTGTCAAATACAAAGACTCTAACATCTTTTCTAAGCTATGTATCACAGGCAAATTCATACTTCATGAGCCTGAGTGGTAATCAGGTAAGCTCTTCTCCACTATATTTGAAAGACTATAATTACTTTATATCCTGACATAATCAATGATTTTTTAAAAACTGTTTTAGCCACAATGATGCATCCATTAATCAAATTAACTACACATAAAAGTTTTTGAAAGTTCACTTAAATGGTACAGTGGCTATGAAACCTGAAAAACTTTATTTGAGGACAAATCTTAAATCTATGTTTTCAAAACTATATTTTAAAATTCAAGATCAGGGGACAAAGTAGTAAACTAAATCTTAAGATTCTGAATTATTATTATTGACTTATACAATCATCAAGGGAAGAAAAAGAAAACACTAATGTAAATCTCATTATGTAAATTTACTTTTTTCTAGAATATGTATATATTCTAACCCAGAATACATATGATTTAAACCAATGAAATGAAATAATCTTACTTTGGGATTTTACTATTTGTAAATAGAATTAAGACTACATAATGACTATACTCTAAATTCACCTTAATGAACCATAAAAAAGTAATAATAATATTTAAAAACACAGGAAAGTAATATTTTGACCACTGTTCTAATTTTTTATTAGTTGAAAATGTTTATGAAATACACCAGTTATCTTAATGAAGTTAGACACTAATACACTAACCAGTTTATAGCTAGGAAACATGCATGTAGCTTATGTAACATTACGTGAATGTTCAATACCAGAAATTCTATTTTTATATTTAATTACAAAAATACAAAAAAAAAGTAACTCCTATATGTGTTAGCAAAAGCTAAGAAGCATCTAAGGAAATAATGTTAATATTCTGAACTTACAGTTTTATATTCTAATCAGTGATAAATATTAAGTACAGTTTTAAGACCTGTATATTTAAACTCTCACCCCCCAAAAAATGATATACATATCTAAGGTATTTCTTCATTTCATTTATTTCAACTAGTGCTTTTAAACAATCTACAATACAATGAAAAAAACTGAATATAAAAAGTCTTTTTCTCTAACATTCAATCATAATTTTGTTATCTTTAAGATACATACACAATTCAACTCATGATAAAATACAGGTCCCCAGAACTGTGATTAATTGGAAATTTTTATTTTAATAAAGATATTCCAATTTCCTGGAGTATAGTTTGCTTCATTTATCAATCTGTCTTTAAACAATATCCTTAACTCACTATTTCCTGTTACTGTCCCCAATACAGAAAGTATGCTTCCTTCAAAACAAATTTAATTGCTAAACATTAATATTTTTTAAGACATACCTTAAATTTATACAGGTAAAACAGTGATTCACCCATCCCTCTACCCCTCCTCCAAAATTAACTGTGGTGCAAACAAGGATTGTGAGTTCCTTTGCACATAGCAGTCGATAAGAATTCTAACACTTACTGGAGAAAAATAATATTGGATTTCATTGACAAATACCAGACTTTAAGACTTTGATGAAATATAATAACACTTATTTCTGTAAGAGAAATCCAAACACTCCTGTAAATTAGGACTTCCAGGATGAATTATCACACACTTATTTATACCAAGGATCATATGTGACAATTCCCTGACTGAAGACTTTCAGCATCAGATGACCTGGATATTGCATAAACCACACACACAAAACTTAAGTCCTTCTCTTTAAGGGTACTTACTTTGTTAAGACACTACAAAACGCCAGTGCTCCAAAGACCCACAAAAGCCTATATTTATATGTATAGCACATCTGTGATGCTGTAGTTATAGCAACCAAATTCCCAACTTGATCCAGCAATTGAACTCCCTCTCTAGAGAACAGTTTTGCTCTGTGCAGCAGGTTATCACGTCAGAATATGATTTCAAAGTGGAACAAGGGATTTAAATTATGCTGAAAATCATGCTAGCTTTCCAGGATAAAGACATTTCATACTAAAGCAGGAGGTACAACCAATACCCAATATATCCCATTTTCTCTTTCTTACATGTTTCACTCAACTCCTTTAATTATAGACCTATCTGATTTCAAATTTAAAATGGGATATATTTACATCCAGTGCAATTAAACTTTCTGTTCCTTATCATCAACTCTATAGTCAAGCCAAGTTGACTTTGTTTTTTGGTACTAAGATTGAACCCAGGGATGCTTTACCACTGATCTTCATCACCAGCACTCCTTATTTTTTACTTTGAGTCAGGGCCTTGATAAATTGCTGAGAGGGGCCCAAACTTGCAAACCATCTGCTTCAGCCTCCTGAGTTGCTGGGATTACAGGCATGCGCTTCAGCACCCAGCCCTTTGTTGGTATGTTTCCTAATTTTCTCTGACTTATTTGAAACTCTCTCCCAGCATTTCTTAAAGTCTTTAACATATATCTTGCCTGACATATACTATGAAAATATCAGAATTTGAGTCAACTTTTGGTAAGACAAATAGGAATTACAGGTGATATAAGACCCGAGGGAGTGTGGCTGAGCTGAAGAGTGTGAGCAAGAGCAGAGGAAAAGAATGATCTAACAGAAATAATTAACATGCCACAGAATGAGAGGGGAAAATAAAGTGAATGTATACAATCGAGACTGCTGGTTGGCTACTCCACTGTCCATTCTTTCCTTTCTTGTTAGAAACTTATTTTCATATTGGCTTTGTGTTTTGTTTTGCTCTTAAACAGGGTCCACAACATTGCAAAATAATAGATTCCATGTCCCAGGACCCTGAGCTAGCCATATGAATACATTCTGGACAGTGAGCTACAAAGAGAAATGTTGCCTCTAGGATTTCTGACTTGGATGGAAACTTAAAAAAAAACTTTCTTTCTTTCCCCCTGATTCTGGTTTCCAATGCAGATATAATGACTAGAAGCCAGCAGCATCTATGCCATGAATTGACCCTGAAAATGGAAGCCATGTGCTGATTTAGGTAGAGAAAAAAGAAGCCTATAACTTCTCACACCATACAACCACCACCATACCATCCTGGACTGCCTACCTCCAGGTTTCCTCTTCATGAGGGAAAACGTAGCCCTTGTTGTGTTTATGCAATTGTTTTATGCAACCAAACGAGTTGCAATTAACAGAGTAAGCAGACTGACATTTAGCAAGACATCTTTTGCCTTTTCCCTCTTTGGCACCCCTGCATTAGTCAATCAGAATCAACTTCTCGAGAACTTCAACAGATTCTGTCTTCCATTGTCTTGCTACCTCATTTTCCTAATTCTTATCCTCTATGTTAACCAAATATTAAGTAAACCATTAGTCACTGAAAATATTTTTTCCAAAGGGCTTTTTAAAAGGGACAGGTTAAATAATCAATAAGTCGATGCCAATAAATTAAGAAGGCTTCTGAGGAGGAGGAGGAGGAGGAGGAGGAGGAGGAGAGGAGGAATGATTAAAAGTGTGAAAAGGCTTACTCCAACAGGATGGGAGTAAATCTTGGCCAATTACTCTTCCTACAGGGGATTAACATCTAGAATATATGAAGAACTCAAAAAACACCAAAAATAAATAACCCAATCGATAAATGGGCAAAAGAACTAACTAAATAGAAACTTCTCAAAAGAAGAAATACAAATGGCCAACAAATATATGAAAAAATGTATAACATCTCTCGCAATCAAGGAAATACAAATCGAAACTACACTAAAATTTTCTCTCAGTCAAATCAGAATGGCAACAATCAAGAATACAAATAATGAGGGCTGAGGTTGTGGATCAGAGGTAGAGCATTCGCCTACCATGAGTGAGGCACTGGGTTCTATCCTCAGCACCATATAAAAATAAAATATTTTGTATCTACCTATAACTAAAAAATAAATGTTTTTTTTAAAAAGAATACAAATAATGATACAGTGCTGACAAGGATATGGGGGTAAAGGTACATTTGTACATTGTTGGTGGGACTGCAGACTAGTACAACCACTCTGGAAAGTAGTACAAAGTTCCCTCAAAAGGTAGGAATGGAACCACCATATGACCAGTTATCCCACTCCTTGGTATTTCCCAAAAGAACTAAAATCAGCACACTATAGTGATAACAGTCACAGCAAAGTTTATAACAGCACAATTCACAATAGCTAAACTATGGAATCAACAAAGTCCTTTGACAAATGACTGGATTAAGAAATTGTGGTATACATGCACAATGGAATATTACTCAGCTATAAAGAAGAATGGAATTATGGCACTTGCAGATAAATGGATAGAAATTGAATTCCATGCGTGTATGATTTTGTCAGAACAAATGCCATTACTTTGTAAAACTAGGAGGTTCTACTAAATAAAATTAAATTTTAAAACTTGATTAAAGTAAAAAATAAATCAAGGTTAAAAATGCAATCCTGAATCCATAGAAATTAACCAAAACCTATTAAATTGTCTGCTGTGCAGATGCCGAAGAAGCGAAGATAGCACAATTCATGTCCATGAAAAATCTTACATTGTAGTATGGATATGGAGTGATTAATTCTGATAGGAATAAATGGGTAGGATCCCCAAAGAATATGAAATACGTGGTTTTCACAGGTGGATGGGTGGAGTGGGGAAGAAGGTGGAAACAATGAGGTAAAGATTCTAGCAAAGGGGAGGCCCAGGCAAAGGTGTGCCCAGGCAGTAATCCATTTGGTATAATTGTGAACATTTGGTATAATTGTGTGTAAAGAGTGATAGCTTCCCTTTTTACTCACTAAGCCTGGGAAGCCCTTTAGGCTCATTATACAAGATTTCAACAAGAAAAATTCTGTGCTTTTTAACAATTATCATGGCACTATGGAAGAAATACCAAAAGCATTTGGGGAGCTACCTTAATAGAGCAGGTGACACCTGAACAAAGGCAGAAGCAGTGGTGACAGAAACATTATTTTAAAGCCCTGGAAGAAAATAGATGCCAACCAAGACTCTCATATCCAGCAAAATTAAGCTTTAGATTTGATGATGAAATAAAAACTTTCCATGATAAACAAAACTTAAAAGAACTTACAACTAGAAAGCCTGCACTACGGAACATCCTCGGCAAAATACTGCATGAGGAGGAAATGAAAAACAACAATGAAAATCAGAAGAGGGGAGTATTACACTAAAGGGAAAACTAATCAAAGAGAAAACAAGTCAAGTTAAATTACAAAAATAAACAAAAATGACCAGGAATACAAATCATGTCTCAATAATAATTCTGAATGTTAATGGCCTAAACTCACCAATTAAAAGACACAGACTGGCAAGTTTGGATTAAAATAAAAGACCCAAAAATATGCTGCCTTTAAGAGACTCATCTCATAGGAAAAGGCAACCACAAAGTGAAGATGAAAGGTTGGGAGAAAACAGACCACTCACATGGACTGCTGAAACAAGCAGGGGTTTCCATACTCATATTAAATAAAGCAGACTTCAAGCTAAAGTTAATCAAAAGGGATAAAGAAGGACATTTCATACTGCTCAAGGGAACCATACATCAACAAGACATAACAATTATAAATATATATGCCCCAAACAATGGAGCATCCGTGTTCAACAAACTCTTTGCAAATTCAAGAGTCAAATAGACCACAACACAATAATTCTGGGTGGCTTTAACACACCTCTTTCACCACTGGATAGATCTTCCAAACAAAAGCTGAACAAAGAAACTATAAAACTCAATAACAGAATCAATAACTTATACTTAATTGACATATATAGAATATTTCATCTATCAATAAGCAAATATACTTTCTTCTCAGCAGCACATGGGATCCTTCTCTAAAATAGACCATGTATTATGCCAGAAAGCAACTCTTGGCAAATACAAAAAAAGTAGACCCTTCATTCTATCAGATCATAATGAAATGAAATTAGAAATCAATGATAAAATAAAAAAATAAAAGCTACTCCATTTGTAGGTAAATGAATGGAGTTGGAAAATATCATGCTAAGTGAAATAAGCCAATCCAAAAAACCAAAGGCCAAATGTTCTCTCTGATATGTGGATGCTGATCCATAATTGGGAGGGGTGGAGAATGGAGGAACTTTGGTTGGGCAAAGGCAAGGGGGAGGGGAAGGAGTGAGGTAGAAGCATGGGGGCAGGAAAGATGGTAGAATGCGACGGACATCATTATCCTAGGTACATGTACGACAGCATATAAGGTATGATGCAACATCATGTACAACCCAGAGAAATGAAAAGTTGTGCTGCAATTGTGTACAATGAAAAAAAAAAGTCAATAAGAATGTATAAATACATCTGAACATAAATACTTCTAAAACATCAAAAAAATGCTTCATTGTTAATTCTGAAGCTTTATTTTGTAATAAAGTCACAATCTAATAACTTTGAGTTATATTTTTGTCATTGACTTCTGTGAAGGGCTGAGAATTCTAATTTAGATATTAAAGACTCGCTCAGTCTGTTTCTAAACTTGTTGTCAGGATTATGGGGGCAGGATAGTTTATTCATGTTCTGTGTTAGCTCATGGAGTTGCAGTATTTTTCTACTCATTTGTCATTTTAAAATCTATTTACAAAACAAAGAAACAAAAAAGCCCAAATACACCAAAGACCAAAATAGTGTACTAGATATTTAAGACACGGACCTTTATAATTAGACAGACTCTTCTCTGAATTTATGGTGTTTACAATCCTAGGAGGGAAAATCACCCTTTTAAAAATGTGATTTTCATAAAAGAATCAAATCTATGATAGAAGTCTCTAAAAAGTGCCTTTTAATAGAAATGATCATGCATACCTTATTTAGTCCTAAAAAAATAACATCTTTATTGTTCTGATAGTTTAAAACTTTCTATGTCTTTTATATGAAACTATTGATAAGCAGTCTGTTTACTTCCTATTTATTCTGTGGCCAGTTTAGAGGCTATGAGGTTGAAGGAAAAAACAAGCCCAGGCTAGCTGCAAGCCTAGGAAACTTGAAAGGTGACAAAAGAAGGATTATAATTCATGCTAGGAACCAGAGAGATTAGAAAAAAGACCTTTGCAGACAATGCTGGCTTCTAGTGCATGGGCTTTAGGGTCAAATTGACTAGATTATATTGGGCAAGAGAACAAGTAGGCACAGTGATCGGTTTATTCTGAGTGTCTAAGAAGTTATGTCTATACCTCGCACTGTAGTGAAGTGCCATCAAAATTGAAGTTTGGTCTGCACGCCCATTTCGTATTTTGGGTTATTCTGTTCATTCTGAAACAGTTTTGGTAGATAGTGAAATTCAAGCTTGGAGGCATATTTTTCCATTTTAAGTCAAACATGAATTGAAATTTTCCTTAAGTGCTTGCTGTGTGGTTTTATGTTAAGGCCTGACGTGTACAAAGGAAGCAAGATGGTCTGCCCTTCCTATTGTGTCACTTTATATGTTGGGGGAAGATGAGGCAGTTGTATATGATACATGAAAAAACTGCCTAGGTGTCATCAAATAGGTAGTCCTTGATGTAGGTAGTAATAGGTAGTAATGATGTAGTAAAGACCATGCAGAATGTAAAATCATTTCAAAGATTAGGGATATTTTAATGTGTATGGGAGAATAAAAGGTAGCTCTCTGGAGGTGGATTTTGAATTGTATTTATGATCTGCTCTATTGGAAAGTGATTAGAAAGAAAATCTAGACATAGTAAAGAATATAAGAGGTGGTACAGAGAGGGCATTGAGGGTAGGCAATCTATACATTACCAAAATATTTAGTGAAGACAAAAGAATGGAATCAATTTATCTACAATTAAGGGCAGTTTAGGGAGTGATGAGTGGTCTAGTTTACAAAGCTGCATAACTTGGTTGGAAAGCCAGGACTGTTGGTAAATTAGGTTTCAAGTAACATTGGCAGGATGTTGGAGGAATTGTGCACATCAAGCTGGGTGCTGTAATCCCAGCAACTCAGGAGACCGAAGCAGGACAATCACAAGTGTGAGGCCAGCTTCAGTAACTTACTGATGCCCTAAGTAACTAGTGAGATCCCGTCTCAAAATAAAAGAACTGGGGGATGTAGCTCCTGGATTTAATCCCCAGTATATGAGACAAGAGAGAGGGGGGGGGGAGGAGGGGAAGGAAGGAAGGAAGGGAGGGAAAGAAAAGAAAGGAAAGAAAAGAAAGAAGAAAGAGAGAGAGAGAGAGAGAGAGAAAGAAAAAGAAAAAAGAAAAATGCACACATCATTTGTTTACACCATGTTGACTGTGTCCATTTACAATTAATGCTTTTCCTTCATTGATACCAAATATATCTACAATTTAAAAATTAAAATTGTGCTATGGTCGTCTTAATAATCAGATTTTAAAATTAGAGCTGGCAGCTATAATGAGGATAAGTGGAGAAACAAGACATTTAACTAATCAGTTCTGAGAGGCAGAAATACTATTCTCATTATGCTTCATATGACAAACAATGAGCTACTTCAGTTTAAAAATCGCAGGCCTACTTTCTGCCTGCCAGTTCTACATGATAAGTTAATTGATTGCTCTGAGAACTTGCTAGGTTTTTTTTTTTTTTAAGTAATAACAATGGACAAGTGAGTCTGTATTTACTTGGTAGATATTTGAAGACAAATTCAAATGTTTTATAATTCAAACCCTAAAGAGCTATAGGGTTTGACAATCACTCTTGAAAAAGCACAAATTTATTATGTCAGATGATTTGCTAGAGATCCAGTATTGCATTTAAAAATGACTCTGTAATGAATTATATTACAGAGGGGTAATTTTATTGGACATTAAATGTGGCCAAAGGTATAAAGAGAAGTGAGGAGTAGTGTTTTGGAAGCTGTATGTTAAGATTTACCTTCAAGTATAATGGAAGCGAAGGACTGGTTCTTGAAGAAATGGGGAATGGGGAAAGCATCTATGGACCACCTTAAAACTATCCTTGTTGAGTTTTAGAACAAATATATTGGTCATACATATCTTCCCATTCATTGTGAGAAGATATCATAACTTAAGCTTCTTAAAAGCAATCTTTATGGACAGTTTATTCAGAGTTTTTTTTTTCGAGAAAATGTAAAACTTAAAAAAAATTAATAATTAGAATGACCTGAAGTTACTAGATGGTGGCAGAATTAGTAAGGACTAGCATGTTTTGTAAAAGCTACTTATCTTAGGCGTTTTCTTTTTATCACATTATTTTTGCAAAAGCCAAGTGATTCCAGATTGTACTTGTTAGTTAATGAAAATAGGGAGTTAAGAGAAACTTTTGTCATAAGTTTATGTATTTTATTTTTTTGAGGATATTGTGAATGGGGTAGTTTTCCTCATTTCCTTTTCAGAGGATTTGTCACTGATATATAAGAATGCCTTTGTGTCATGAACTTAAAAATGTTCAATTTAACATATAAACATGAATATAACCAAATACATAGGATTAAAATATACACATATGCATAAATACATGTTTATATGTGTGAGTCAATGTATTGATTGGTTCTCTAGGACTTGACTGTTTTTCCTTCATTTTTCTCTACTTATTTACCCCACACCTAATCTAGAGACAGATTTTTAAAAAATGATCAGTATTGAGTTTCATAAGCATTCTACTTCACAGGTTAAGTTTAACAGATAGTTATCAAGAAGGAGCACTCAATGTATTGCTTCTTTAAAATATTAATATCTAAAGCCCTCACCCCTGCAAGGGATAGTATCCTAACAACTTCATATCTTAGGAGAATTGTTTACCAAAAGGGCTATTGTAGGTGATGAGCACAATATCAGAACTGATTTCTAAAATTAGCCGTTACCCTAGGCTGTTAGTTATGTCTCTTCAAGAGATTCCTCAATTTGATGTTGAATTAGTATTAATGAGCCCTTTATTCTGACTTGTGTCCTAAGCTGCTTTCCTGCATTTCTTTGTTTGCTTATATACTCTTGTCTTACTCATTTATGCCATAAGTATTATTGAGTGAGGTGAGGTCCTCTTATATGCCTGCTTAGAGTGTGATGCTTGGAGGTCCCGCTCCCATGTCATTAAAGCCAAGAAATAAAATGTTTCAATAAGGAAGAGGGGTCATTCATTCAATGCCACAGAAAGATTCAATAACATGAGAATAGAAATATAACCTTTGCATTTAATGATGTGGAACCCATAGGAGTTGGTGGAGTATTGGAACTGGTTGAAGAGGTAGCCAGACAGATAAGAACTGGTGAAACTGAGAATTTCATCATATCAAGAAAGTCCTTCGTAAAGAGGAGCAGGAAAGTGGGGTGGTGGGTTGGTGAAATTAAGAAGGATTTTCTTTAAGCCGCTGGGTTCAATCCTCAGCACCACATAAAAATAAATAAATAAAATACAAGTATTCTTTCCAACTGCAACTAAAAATATATATTTAAAAAAATCAGAGGATGCTAGTGTGTCTTGAAAGAAATCTAGTGGAGAAGGATACATGGATGATATAGGAAAGAGAAAAGGTACTTGCAGAATTGGGTGAAATCCACAAATGGGTGTGTGTGTGTGTGTGTGTGTGTGTGTGTTTGGTACTGGGTACTGATCTCGGGGACACTCAACCACTGAGTGGCATTCCCAGTCCTATTTTATATTTTTATTTAGAGATAGGTTCTCACTGAGTTGCTTAGTGCCTTGCTTTTGCTGAGGATGGCTTTCAATTTGCAATTCTCCTACCTCAGTCTCCAGAGCCGCTGGGAGTTGTTAACATTTGAAAGAGTGAACGCACTTCTTGTTTCATGGTCTTAAAGTAAGATATATAAGTGGATTGGTAGATTTGGGAGTTCTATGGTGGATACTTAGAAGCCTTGAAAGAGGGCAGGCTGTGAAACAGCCCTTTTGTTATTTATGGTCATAGATTTATGTTTTGTTTAAAATATCTATAGCAACTTTCATCTGTGTAGCGCAGGCATGGAGGTGGGTTTGGTTGGGGTTTGGACGTCACTAGTACATTCAGTAAAGAGTGAGAAAGGGTGAAGATGTTAGGGGTGTGTGTGAAACACCTGTGCCTTTCACAGTTTTTAAAAATTTATTATAATTGTTATATAGGACAGCAGAATGCATTTCAATTCATAGTACACATATAGAGCACAATTTTTCATGTTTTGTTGTACACAAAGTAGAGTCACACCATTTATGTCTTCATACATGTACTTAGGGTAATGATGTCCTTCTTATTCTACCGTCTTTCCTACCCCTCTGCCCTGTCCCTTCCCTTCCCTACCCTTTGTCCAATCAAAGTTCCTCCATTCTCTATCCCTCCCAATTATGGATCAACATCCACATATCAGAGAGAACATTTGGCCTTTGGTTTTTCGGGATTGGCTTACTTCACTTAGCATGATATTCTCCAACTCCATTCATTTACCTACAAATGCCATAATTTTATTCTCTTTTAATGCTAGTAATATTCCATTGTGCATATATACCAGTTTCTTTATCCATTCATCTATTGAAGGGCATCTAGGTTGGTTCCACGGTTTAGCTATTGTGAATCGAGCTGCTATAAACATTTATGTGGCTGCGTCACTATAGTATGCTTATGTTAAGTCTTTTGGGTATAGACGGAGGAGTGGGATACCTGGTCAAATAGTGGTTCCATTCCAAGTTTTCTAAGGAATCTCCATCTGCTTTCCAGATTTGTTGCACCAATTTGCAGTCCTACCAGCAATGTATGAGTGTGCCTTTAACTGCACATCCTCACCAATATTTATTGTTGTCTGTATTCTTGACAGCTGCCATTCTGAATGGAGTGAGATGAAAACTTAGGGTAGTTTTGATTTGTATTTCTCTAATTACTAGAGATGTTGAACATTACTTCATATATTTATTGATCGAATGTATATCATCTTCTGAGAAGTGTCTGTTCAGCTCCTTAACCATTTATTGATTGGTTTGTTTGGTTTATTTTGGTGTTAAATTTTTTGAGTTCTTTTTATATCCTGGAGAATATCATGCTCTGTCTGACATCATGTGGCAAAAATTTGCTCACAAAATGTAGGCTCTCTCTTCACCTCATTGATTTGTCTCTTTTGCTGAGAAGAAGCATTTTAGTATGAGTCCATCCCATTTATTGATTCTTGATTTTATTTCTTGCATTTTAGGAGTCTTATTAAGGAAGTCGGGGCCTAATCCTACATGATAAAGAATTGGGCCTACTTTTTCTACTAGTAGGTGCAGAGTCTCTTATTTAATTCCCAGGTCCTTGATCCACTCTTGAGTTTTGTGCATGGTGAGAGATGTGGGGTTACTTTCATTTTGCTACATGTGGATTTCCACTTTTCCCAGCACCATTTGTTGAAGAGGCTATCTTTTCTCCAATCTATGTTTTTGGTGCCTTTGTCTATATGAGATAGCTATATTTATATGGGTTTGTCTCTGTGTCCTCTATTCTGTACCACTGGTCTACATATCTATTTTGATGCCAATACCATGCTGTTTTTGTTACTGTAGCTTTATGGTATAGTTTAAGGTCTGGTATTGTGCTGCCTCAACAGTGGAGTAATTTAAAAAAAAAAATAAAGCATATAACACTTTCTCTTTTTTAATAACATGTAATAATTTCATATTTATGAAGCACAGAGTGATAATTCCATATATGTATACAATGTGTAATGATCAACTCAGAGTAATTAGGAATTTATCTCCTGAAACATTTTAATTCTTTATACAATAAACTATTGTAAAAGTATGCAATGATTTCTATTTAGTTCTTTAAATATACTGATTTAGAGTATGTTGGGACAATAAACATTACTAATATCCTACACATTTGTAACATAAGCCAAAAGTACACTAGAAAATCATTTCTAGGAGCTAGAGTTGTAGCTCAGTGGTAGAGCACTTGCCTACCATGTGTGAAGCATGGGTTCAATTCTCAGCACCTCATATAAATTAATTAATTAAATAAAGGTCCATCAACAACTAAAAAACTATATTAAAAAAGAAAATCATTTCTAAACCTGAAATTTTTATAATTCTCATCTACTGCTTTCTAGCCCCACTATAGTTGCAAACAGTGCCTTTAAAATAAATCAGAGGCTAAGGTTGTGGCTCAGTGGTACAGCGCTTGCCTAGCATGGGTGAGGCACTGGGTTAGATCCTTGGCACCACATAAAAATTAATAAATAAAAAAGACATTGTATCTGTATACAGCTTAAAAAAATAATTTAAAAAATAAAATAAAAAACAAATCAGGGGAAACCAGGCATTCAGGAAGCTGTGGCAGGAGGATTACAAACAAGCTCAAGGGCAGCCCAGGCAACTTAGGAAGACCCTGTCTCAAAAGAAAAGGTAAAATGGCTGGGGATGTAGCTCAGTGGTGAAATGTCCTTGGGTTCAATTCCCAGTGAAAAAAGGAGGGAGGGAGGGAGGGAAGAAGAAAAGGAGGGATGGAAAAGTTAGAAAGGAAATACTCTTCCTTGCCTTACTATTCTCTGCCTGTCAACCATTAATTTACAAGGATGATAGATGTAAACTATACTCATAAAATTGGGCAGCACACAGTGGGCATATCATAGTGCCTACACCTGCTTTGCTTAGAGGCTTGGAAAAACCTACACAGTTTACACTGTTTCTGGATTCATCTACAAAAAACATTCCCTCTAAACCCACACCCAACAGTTCTAAATTATTTTTGTTTGTAATCTTTCTATAGATGCAAAGAAACTGAACTCATTTTTTACGACACTTTAAGAAAAACATAACTGTAAAGTGGACACTGCTTAAAGAATACAAATGGTACTTCAAATATGAGTTTAGCTCTATGTTAAGGCAAGATTATATGCAATGACATAAAATACATGACATTATGGCTATTTGTACAAACATCTATAATTCAAGACTTGACAAATTTCTAGAAGATTTAAAATAAAACTCATAAAAACAACATATCACTACAAGTTGCTTGAAGGAGGGTAGAAAGGAAGCGGTCACTGAGAGTCACACTGGAATTCATAGGTTCTATAAATGTTATAAGTCTTATCAGAAACAATATTTATGTATGAACAATCAAAGTAAAGGTACATAACCAAAATAACCCTCATCTATCCAGACAGAAAATAAAAATGAAAAGACAGAAAACAAACTGTTGATTTAAATATCAACCAACCACTTCAATAGAGCTAATGAGATGTGGAAGCCAAATGACAGATTTTCTGCAATGTATAGCATCCTTGTCACCTGATGAAATCGGGCATCAAAATAATTTCAGAGAAATTAATTAAAAATATAAAAATGTTGCTGAAGATACTTTTATTTCAAAACTAACTGAGGTGGACTAATTGCTCAAGGTAAAATGAATTGACATTGACAAGAGAACGTTCAGTTTACTTACTACATAGACCAATAACCAACTTCCAGACATATGAAAAAAAAAAAAGGTAAATGTACAGAATCATCTGTAAACCTGTTTTATAAAACTGGGCTGATAGCAACTCCTAGTCCATACTGAACGTCTATATTTTCTATATACATAGATACAAATGTTAACCTTTAATGGAGTACCAGTAGACTGACTCTTTCTTATTAAAACAATCTCAGAATCATTCCTAAGGCAACAACCCCACAGGAAACAAACAACTCGGACAGAGCAAATGTCACCAGGTGCAACATGAAGGAATAGCCTATATATAGTACTGGCTTATTCAGTCTGAAATACCATTCCTTCATCCCATTAAAGTACTGACTTTCAAGCATTTGGCATCCAGCCAGAGACATTGTAACTTATGTCATCTTTTAAAATAATTAGACATAGAGTCCAATGTGCTCATGAAATAGGGCTGAACTGCAAGTTCTCTTTCTTCTAGAACAGCAGTTTTCTGAACATTGAGTTCCCTTTCCAGAAGTTAGAACAAGCTGTTACTTGACTAGCTGATGATGGCTGGTAGGAAGCCATCGCAGGCTCCTTCCCTGCTCTAGGGCTTCTGTCTATGGATTTTATTTGTGCAACAGACACCGTCTCAAGATGATGATGAAGTCACTAATTGGTGTTGTCCTTAAGATGCATAGATTCCAAACCACATTTACTACAGCGTTATTTATAATAAAAAAAATAAAACATTTACCCTTTGAAATTATTAACTAAATTGTGAAAACTTCAAATACTTACCTAATCTTTAGGCATTAAAAGTCACAAACAATAAATCTTTATAGTAAATTTTTATGAGACAATGCATATATATATATATATATATATATATATACACACACACACATATTCTTTAACTGACAGAAGCAAGATATTAATTTATATGTAAAAGTATAATCTTAAGCATGTGGACCACATAACAAAGTCTAGAGAAAAGCAGCACTAGAATATTAGAGAATGATCATCTTGAACAGGACGATTTTAAGTGATGTTTTTCCTTTATCTTTGAAAATTTATATAGTAATTATTATTGCTTTATAAACCAAAATTATACATAATGCTTAAAATATTCCAATGATTCAATATTATTTGCCTCCACCTTCCACATTCAGAACCTGCAAGGAACAAAACAGTAGGTTCTGTGTTTGAAGGACAGGAAGAGTATTGCTATTCATTTCTCCATTCCTTTAGGAAGCAGAATTCATAGAGGTATAGGAGCTAGTTCACAGGGTCACTCAGACTTTCTAGGCAGACTTCTAAGAATGTAACCCCTACACACAAGTTTCCATATCTATAAGATATAGGTAATAATTCTGCCTATCTCAAAGGAGAATAGTGAAATTAAATTACTTAATATATACAAAGAAAAAAATTACTTAATATATACAAAAAATTAATTAATATATACAAAAAATTACTTAATATATACAAAAATATATAATAAATTACTTAATATATACAAAAAAATATATTAAAAAATTACTTAATATATACAAAGCATTTTAAATATGCCTGGCATGGGGCTGAGGTTGTGGCTCAGTGGCAGAGCACTTGCCTGCTATGTGTGAGGCACTGGGTTTGATTCTCAGCACCATATACAAATAAATTAATAAACAAAATAAAGGTCTGTTGACAATTTTAAATAAATAAATAAGCCTGGCAAATCAGAAGCACTATAAAAGCTGTAGCTATCATGCTATCATCATTTTATAACTCTTATTATTGCTCTTACAACTATTACTACCACTACTACTACCAGCCACACTATTCTCATTATAACAACTACTGCTATTGTAAGAACAACAAACAGGCAATAGAGCTCCCTCCCTCATGGGAGAATAACACTTGCCAACCTGACCTTGGAGAAGTAGAAGGGCAAAAAAGCAGGAGGATTACACCAGAGAAGATTTTTAATTAGATGCCATGTGTCCCTGGCACTCTTTCACTACCATTCTGGCCCCGAAAGGCCCATCCCATTCCCTTCTGCTGCCACGCCTAGGCCAATCCTTGGCTTCGGTGGAAAAACTACCTCTCCCTATTCTCACTGACTCTAATTTTTTATAAAGATTGTTTTCATCTGTAAATTCTTAACCCTAATCCATTATAAATTACTTATCCAGAACATACTTGAATATTTTTTATAGAGAAATTAGGTGAAAGGGGATCACAATACTTTTAATAAATTTAGTCAATTTAAATATTCAGTAATGTAAAATAAAAATACTTGGTTAAAAAAATTTAATCTTTAGTCTAAATAAAAATAGTTGCTTGTGAAAACACACACAATTAGGAGGAAAAAAGCAACCACTGAAAATCAGTAGCTAACCTGAACACAGGTGGCCATGCTCTGATAGGTGAGTCCCTGGCCTTAGATGCCTGGAAAACAGGTATATACTTGCCCCAAACTGAGTCAGTCAGACTGCATCCCAAGGAATCCAAGGAAAGGACACAAACACTACAGTCAAATGGTGTAAACAGTAGGGACACAAGGTCATAAATCAACAGTCAGCACATACAAGCCAAAGTCACAGGGAGAGAGAAATTAATAGCCTTTGAGTGGGAAGCCAATCCACAGACAGATGCAAAAATGAGAGACCATATGGTTCTGAAAAGCAGAGAAGTCAAAGACAGTTCCTGGCTTTCCATTTCTAGTCCCATGTGGTCTTAATGAACCTTCTTTGCCTCTCTTCAGATGCTTATGAGACTGCCTGCTATACTTTTAAAGTTAACTCTTCTTTACTTAAGCCATCTTGAAGGCAATTTCATTCCCAAGGAACAAATGTGCCCAAAAAGACAGTTAACATGGTCATGTTAACTGCCGGCATGTTCTCTTTTCTTGTCCTTTGTTAGATTCAAAGACTGCTTATGGCACAATATAAGCATTTCTGCCTTGCTTTGTATCAGTAGAAGAACCTGGCAAAAGAACTCAACTCTGCAAGAGAATTTCAAGCATCACGCATCATTACAGATTGTCTACAATACCTGCTTCTTGGAAGAAACATGGATTCCTTAATGAACACGGAACCAGAGAGAAGGATATACCAGCAGGTCCCAATATCATCAGGACTGAAAAGAAAAGGTAACATAATCAGACAATTGTCTACAACATCAACAAAATAATTTTTTTCAAAATGTGTAACACAAAGTGCAGCATCGAAGTTACTTCTAGAATTATAAAGAATAATATAAAACATGTACATAAAAATACTTTATTCAACTACTAAAATCATTCGTAAACCTTAATTTTATACCTGAAATAAGTAAAAGATATTGTATATTCTATGTTAGAACAGAATAGAATTCCAAGTTTTATTCTAATTTTTTAAATAGGAAATACTTCTACTTGCTTCAGTTAACAAAAAATACAAAGAGATATCGGTATAACTCAGATTTCCCATTCCTTTCCCCAATACACCAAGTTTTAAGTTTCCACATTTCCCTACACATATTTAATTCCATTCTTGTTTTTGTGTTGGGGAAGGGCTATTACTGGGGATTGAACCCAGGATACTCTACCACTGAACTCTTCCCCCAGCCCTTTTTAAATTTTTGAATTAGTCCATTATGATTACACATAATAGTGGGATTCATTGTTATATATTCATATATGTGCACAATTTGAGAGTACAGTTTGGTCTAATTTCGTTACCTCTACCCCGTTCCCTCCCCTCCTCCTCCCTTTACCTCCCCCACCGCTGCTGAGGGTCATGAGTGTGGCCTAGCAGTGAGCCAGAGTTGTCAAACAGGTGGTAAGAACAGGCCTGGGGGAGCAGACCACAGGCACCACACCACTGGAACTTTCTTCCAACTTTTAGATTTCTGCCAAACTGCTTGGGTTAAATGATCTTTAGTTTCATTTTATTTTTTATTTGTTTTCCTTTTTATTATAAATAGCATATTTTCTTCTTATGTTCAGAAGACATTTCTATTTCTATGAATCAGCTTATAATGTTTACCCTGTTTGTTTAGTAATTATGAGATTTTTTTATATTATCTGGGATTACTTTATAAAAACTACCCTTTGACTCTGTGATGCTTTTTGCCCTGTATAGATTATAAAATAAAATAAAAAAAAGATAAAATAAAATAAAGTCAGGTTTGTCAAATTTTATTAGTTAGGATACGAGCCTAGTAAGTATAAAAACTGAAATCTGAATACACAGTGGTTGAACCAAGGAGGAAGCTCATTTCTCACATACACCTAACAGTGTTAACACTAAAAGTCCAAGACAGATATGACTCCATGATGCCAGGAAGCCAGCTCTTCTGTTTTTTGGCTTGGTCATCCTCAACCCAGGACTCCCACCTCATATTCTAAAGTGGCAGCTCCAAACCTTACCTCAGTATCTACATTCTAGCCAGTTCAAGAAGTAGAAAGGGCCCCATTTCTTTTTAGATATATCTTGAAAGCTGCAGACTCTGCTTCTCTCTTTAGCCAGTGAATCCCATGTGTGCTACAAGTGTGTCCTTGGCAATTTCTGACAAGTTCTTTTTTACTTTCCATTTGGTAAATGAATTCATTCCAAAAAGCTTCTAAAGGACACTAAATCCTATTTGCAATTCTGAATAATTAAGTTATTAATAAGACCAATCACTATCACCTAATCATTTTTACTATGCTATCTACTTCCAGAGTAAAATCTGCACTGGATCATCTTATTTCCCCAAGTTCATTCTTAACCAAATTCATAAATACTTAGTCCTCTAAGCAAGGCAAAAAGGGAAAATAAAAATTGTCAAACAGAATTTAGTTCCAATGAGGAACAATAAAAGTAAAATGCTTTCTCCACTGAAAATGCTAAGTACTTCACAATAATTTATGTCCTTTTACACACAGTTTTTAATCAATGGTTTTTGCAACCAGCAATCACTTATGTACCTGGTTGGGGGAAAATGTACTTGTCTTTCTTAATAGAAGGTAGCAGCATTATCATTAAATTCTGATTTATGCCATGTAAAAATAGTATAATCTGTCTGGGAGTGGTGGCACATGCCTGTAATCCCAGCAACTCAGAAGCCTGAAAGGATGGCAACTTCAAAGCCAGCCATGGCAATTTAGTGAGACTCTGTCACAAAATAAAAAAAGGGCTGGGAATGTACCTCAGTGGTACTGGGTTTAATCCCCAATGCAAAAATCAAAAAACAAAAAACTGCCAAACACAAAACTCATTTTAAAAATTTTAGATAATAAAACATTGAAAAATATTCTATAAATATACTGAAATCTATTCTTACAATGTTCTCTTTATCACCAAAAGTGAGGTGCAGGGAAATAAAATCTTTAAAAATAGGAAACTAAAGTAGATTACCACTTATTAAGTATGTGGCCTTGGGTAAGTTACGAGAGCTGCTGCAAGGATTAAACAAACAATGACCCTTTAATGAAAATAATAATTGTTCTATGACAACTCACAGTATTACCACATTAAAAAGAACAACAAAAGGCAACAAGGTCTAGGTTGACTGTGACGTGGAGAATATAACATCAACTGGCTTTTCAGTTATTCCAACATTTGTTGCCTGTCACTTGATGTGTGTTTTGTGATTAGTTTATAAACTTTGAGACAGAAACTAAATGTGAATTCTTTAGGGAATGGGTGGGAACTTACTTGAACTTATTTTGTTCATATCAAAGCAGTAATGTCTCATTGCTAACCAGCTTTGTTGCTTGTGTAGACGTCTACAAGGGAGATCCTAATTTCTTACCCTTAAAGTATAGAAAAGCGTGCTGCTGCTGCTGCTGCTACAGTACTGAGTACTATTCTTATAACTTTAGTTTCATCTTAAAAAAAATAAAACTCTAAAGGCAAATTGACATGAACAAAATAAGTGCAAAGTTTATAAACTGAGCTGTCCTGAGACTAATCACAAAACACACGTCAAGTGACAGGCAGCAAATGTTCAAAACAGATGCAATATTGTGATAGCTAATATTCTGGCATGCTGAATACCCACTCACTACCCTATAATTAGATTTGATTCTTTGGGTCAGGAAAGCTATGAAAAAGATTTGATAATCGAAAAGTAAGAAAAGGGCCCTCTCAATCCTTGCCACTGATTATAACTTTATTTATCTGATAGACAGTGCTATGGTTTGGAGAAGTATCCCCAGAGGCCCCTATGTTGAAACTTGGTCCCCAGGGTGGCAGTGCTATTGGGAAATGATGGAGCCTTTAAGAGGCTGCGCCCAGGGGAAGGAAGTTAGGTCCTGAGGGGTGTGCCCTTGGAAAGGACTGTCAGGCTCCAGTCTTTCCCTCTCCCTCTTTGCAACCTTGCCACTATGAAGTGCAAAGCTTCCTCCACCATGTTCTCACCACCAGAATGCACTGCCTCATTACAGGCCCAAAAGCAAAAAGACTACTCCAAAACTGTGAGCCAAAATAAACTCTTCTGCTTTTGAAGTTGTGCACCTCAGTATTTTCTTACAATCACGGAACTTTTTCAAAAGACATCAAATTGAGATCTCCTTTGTGGACACTGGAAAGCTGACTAACAGAGTTGGGCTGTTTCTCTTCCCAAGACTCCAAAGTCATTAGTAGGAGTTATATTTGCTTAGATAAGCATTTGCAGAGCATAATCATTCAATCAATAAATGTTTACTGAGTTTGCTGAGTATTTGCTTCATGCCATGTATAGTAATCATAATTTCTTTGTTATTGTGTTCTCTTTCTTAAGGATTCAGGTTTTATACTTGTAAGTTAATTAAAACTAAGAATACAAAAAATGTGGATCCTATTTTGAAGGTATTCTGGAAATAGCTGAAGTTAGAAAAATCTTCCTGCCCTCTGTTCCCACCCATCCCCTAAAGAATTCACATTTAGTTTCTATCTGAAAATTCCTTGTTGTGCGATGCCACCATCCAAATGCTTTACTTAGTCCAGGAGATTCTCCTGACTTGATCAGAAAGCATTGTGCTGACAGTGTTCACTTTTTTTCACTTGCAACAATGCCTGAAGCAGGCAGTATTTCACTGTGGGATACAACCCACTTCCTTTTAAAGACTCTCTGCCCACAATGCAGCTGTTACCAGAGGGGTTTTACTGCATCTTTACTGTGCAAAATGGTGACCTTTAAAAAAAAAAAAAAAAAGATGAAACTTAAGTTATAAGAATAGTACTCAGTACTGTAGCAGCAGCAGCACGCTTTTCTATACTTTAAGGGTAAGAAATTAGGATCCCCCTTGCAGACGCACAGGCAACAAAGCTGGTTAGCAATGAGACACTACTGCAGTAGCAACAGTAGTAGTTGTAGTAATAACAATAATAATTATTATCACCCAGAACTATCACTGAGATTCTCTTCTATCCAGTGGTTCCAAATCACTTGAGATGCTAATTTAAAAGGCATGTTCCCTAACTCTACCTATCTCACCTCTGTCTTCTGATTATTAGATGGGCAATCCATTAAAGTGACTTTCAAACAAACATCCTAGGGGATTGCTATGCATGAGCCTTAACAACTTTGAAAACCCTCCAGAAAAAGTCTTACTATCAGGCCCCAACAGGAAATAATGGAAGAGGAAAAAAAAACAACTAAAACTATCAATATTCATGCAATTAGTTACATATGTCTTATTAATCAGTGCTATTTTCATTTTTCTTTAAGAGTTGTTTTACGTTTCAGAATGTTGAGCTAAGCAACGCCTTCAAGGGTTGTCAAGACAGCAAAAGCTAAATCCTTAAGAATCCTCACTGGGCATCCAAATAACCTAAATCTGACACCACTGGTAATGGGTAGAAAAGAAAAATCTTAAGATGAAAGAGACCAAAGTAGCAAAGCAGTACTCTGCAATTCTCTCCGCTCTGTCGAAGACACACTGAGAGAAGACCCATAATTTGAAAAAGAACGCAATGGACAACTGACTTGTTCCAATACATCCCATCCTATAACAGACAAAAAGAAAGCCAGGAAAGCCCAGGTGCATGACAAGGCCCTCTTATTAAAGGTTCCTGTTCTGTTTCTCATCCACAGGAAGGAAAATAATAAAGCCAAGCAAAATATAAATAGACCATCACAAAAGGATCAATTCACCTTCCAGTATAATCACATAGAAATCGTCTGAAGCAATCGAAACTATATTGTCTCTAGGGTGCATCATCCCATGTCTACATACGTATGATAAGTTTATGCTTGGAATGATGGGCAAGAGGCAAACATGATATGATCCCACACTTTCCCACCCTATTTTCTGCTACACCTTAGGGTAATCTACTGCTCCTGGCTCGCCACTTTCCTATCTGCCCTTTCCAAACTCTGCCAATCTGCCAATCTTGCCTTTCCCCACTCTCTTACATCACACTGTACCTCAAGAACTGGCTCAGACCCTACTCATTTAAGAAAAACCTCTCACTGTTTTCCAAACTCCAAAACACTTATCACATCTAATTTCACTCAGCTATGTATTTTCTCTAATGACTTCCTATTCTTGAGGTATCTTTTTCTACCTTTTAGGCAGCAACTGTGTGTTGTACCTAGTTATCATTTGTTTGGGTAAATCAGATCATGACACCCTTGTGCTTATAAAGCACGATTCTCTGATTGAGCACCTTTCAGGTAATGTGAGTCTTTTCCTCCTAGCTTCCCAAAGCACTTTAAATATACTCACATGGAACAGTTGTCAGAGTGTTTTAATTATTTCTCTTTATTATTCCCATGAAATATACACTACACAATTCTTGATTGGCACTCAGATATTTTCCTAATAAAGAACTATTGAGCTGAATAAACACCAACTTCAAGAACATATTTAGGTGCCTGAGAGTCAAAGAGGTGACTTTCAACTCACCATTAACTGGGGAGATGAAGCCAGGCGTCATGAACTTCCTTAGCAATATCCTAAATGCCCACAAGGTGGCGATGCCTCCACATAAAAGATGTGTGTGATGTTCATGCAAGAAACAAATACAGTGATCAAGTTCAAATTGATAAGGAGGTTGAAGAACTAAAAAGCTAATAAATAAGTCAGTCAAAAAGATTATTAGAGCCAGGCACAATGGCACACATCTGTAATCTCAGCGGCTCAGGAAGCTGAGGGAGGAGGATCAAAGCCAGCCTCAGCAAAAGTGAGGTGCTAAGCAACTCAGTGAGAACCTGTCTCTAAATAAAATACAAAATAGGGCTGGGGATGTGGCTCAGTGGTCAAGTACCCCTGAGTTCAATCCCTGGTACCAAAAAAAAGAAAAGAAAAGAGGGGCTGGGGATGTGGCTCAAGCGGTAGCGCGCTCGCCTGGCATGTGTGCGGCCCGGGTTCGATCCTCAGCACCACATACAAAGAAAGATGTTATGTCTGCTGAGAACTAAAAAAATAAATATTAAAAAATTCTCTCTCTCTCCTCTCTCTCCCTCTCTCTCTCTCTAAAAAAAAAAAGGAAAAGAAAGAAAGAAAAAGAAAAGATTACTAGAGGACAAGAAAGTAACTTGTTAGAAAGTTACTTTGCTGTTAATACAAGAACCTAAACAGAGCCCAGCCAGTCAGACGGTTGGCCTGATCACCATGAAGGCAGAGGGACTGGCAAGAAAGAGAAGAGAGTTATGACAGAACAAAGGTGGAACCAGAGATAGCTATGGGCACCAGATACTGAGCCTATCATTCCTTCAACTCAAAACTGGCCGCCACCAACACCTTCATCTAAGTCTCTGGGTTGGAGGGAGAAATGACAAATAAAAACTGAATGCTGGGTGCAGAGGTGCATGCCTGTAATCCCAGTGGCCCCAGAGGCTGAAGCAGGTGGGTCGCAAGTTCAAAGCCAGCATTAGAAATTTAGTGAGGCCCTAAGTAATTCAGCGAGACCCTGTCTCTAAATACAATATAAAAAAGGGCTGAGGATGTGACTCAGTGGTTAAGTACCTCTGGGTTCAATCGAAAGAAGGAAGGAGGAAGGGAGGGAGGGGCAAGCTGAAATAAATGTACTGCAAAATCCAAGCAATTCGGGACCAGAAGTTAATAATTTTTCAAGATGATCCTGACAATGTGAGGACTGAGAAGGGTGCTGGGGCTGCAAGAGAGAATTCCTCCCACTTTAGCAAGAGGGGGACCCTCCCACCTAAGCAGGGTAAGTATAACATATTCTTGGCACAACCAGAAGGGGCTGAAGAATGAAAAAGCACCTCTGAGTGCTTCATGTAGGTAATATGAACAAGGGATTAAAACACAGATGAGCAAAAAGACCACAATCACTCTGTGAAGAGGAATATGTCACATGGACACTGGTGACAAGTCCAGAAACAGTGGCTGGGAAGACCATGCAGGAAGAGCTGGTGGGCGACTCGGCACCACAGAGATAGGAACAAGTGAAACCACACACCATCTGAGGGGCTGCTTTAGACAGAAAGCTGGAGCTCTTCTGTCCAGAATACCACTCCACTGTGGGCCACTTCAAAACTACCAAGACACTGGCATCTGGGAGAAAGGCAGGCAAAGTTATCACTGTAGAGCTACTGTCCCCAAGTTTTGAGTTACACACACACACACACACACACACAAACACTGAAGATTAAGAAAGGTTCCAGTAACTAAGTAGAGAGAAACAGTAGGGAAATCAAAGCACCAGTGACCAGTGAACAGAAAATGTTACACACATTTTTACTACGGTCAGAAAGAATTGACCAAGAGTTAGAAGCTTTGGCATTTATTCACATTTTTTAACTTCAGAAAAGCAATATTTATTATAATACCATTCATAAAGTTTACATATATATAAATCATATAAAAATGCCCAAAACATGAAAACAACATTTTTCAAGTAGAGGACAATTTTGTTCTACATCTTAAAAGCACTAAATTGTATGGAAATGTACTTCACACTTAAAATGAAAAATGGATGAAAAAGAAGTGCCATTTTAACATTTAAGTTTTTCAGAAAAATCCTTATTCTGCAATCAGTAGCAAGTCAATTACAGGGACCCGAAACCAACAAACAGGGTAAATCAGTAATATGTAAGAACTCTGAAGATTGATTAAAATAGTAAGGACATTTCAGCTTTCTATTGAAAACACAGGGGACACAGCTGACAATGCACTTAATTTTAAATGGTGACAACTAATTTAACCAGCAGAATGAACAATATAAACTACTGAAGAACTCATGACCTCATTCTTAAATTTCACAGAATTCATTTAAAAATGGAATGGAGTGTTACCCCAGGAGCTAAAGTTATTCAATCAGGTTTTCTTTACCAACAACAACAAAAAAATAGTCAATACAAATTACATATTTATTACATTACAGCAAACCAATGATTCATCTATACTGAGGGTGAAGGGATATATCCAAGAGCTCAAGGAAAACATCAAATTTTAAGGAGCAATCAAATCTGAAAAGTTGACTTTTTTTGAAACTACTAATGAAGTGGTGAAATTAATTTACAAATTAGTCTTTGAGACTTAGGCACTAAAATTTCATCCTCACAAGAAATCCATTCTTTCCACACATGGGGTAATCCAGCTCTTTGAAATGTTAAAGATAACTTTTAACACACCCAGAGAATCAAAATCAAAGCCAATCCACCTAACTCCACTGAAAACAGGTATCTCTGCAAAACAGTTTGTAGCACCACTAGCCCACGTTTATCAGAAAGCATATAAAGTAAGACACATGTATCTACTATAAACTAATTTAACAGAGGTTTTTATCCACTAGGTAGTTTTACAGAAAACTGATAAAGAATCTAAAACCTAATGACATGTAACCAGCCATTTTATTAGGAAGGCAGACCACAGCAAAGGTCTTTGTCTACAATCACAGGAGCACCTTCTTTTGAAATAAAAAATTCAAAAAATTAACAGCAAAAAACAGATTAAATGCAAATGTTTGTGACAGGCATGGCAAATGTAAACTTGGGATACAAACATAGTCCCCTACCCTCTTAGAATTTACAAACTGATCACATTTTTTTATGATTTTATTTAAACTATCCTTTGGTTCACCACAAAAATAAAACACTTTCAGATAAAAACTAATAGTAAATATAATATCATCAATTGTCAGGAAGCCTTGAGGTAGCACCATACATATATAAAACAATTCTCAAAGTGTGTTTATGTGGGTATGCTTGAATTTTCACACTGACATAGAGTAATCATGTATATTGTAACATGCCAGATTTGATGATTAATACCCTGGTCCTACGATTCTCTGCAAAGGCTAATTCTTTAAAGATTATCTTTTCAAATAAATTAAAATCTTGGTTTCACTATTTTCTTCATACACACATAGAAACACACTAAAATGATGAAAACATGGACAGCAAAGATATGTCAAAACAGCATTTCATCCTTCTGGATAAGAAAAGAAAGGACACAAAGTCAAACAACGTAGTAGATTAAGGACTTTTGTAACAATTCAAAAACAAGACTATAACATAAATTAAAACCTTGGCCATGTCCCAAAGAACAAGAATAGAATAGCACAATCGGTGGGGATGAACAAGGGAGTCAAAGGAACACTTGCCAATGGTGGAAGACACTGTGGTCCACTTACAGTCTGCAGGGAAAGGGACAAGAGGAAGAGGATGGAAACACAGTGAGAAGAGGCACAGCTACTTTACACATCTCTTCTCCTCCGCGCATGAGTGAGACAAGAGGCAAATGCAGATAAACTGGGGCATCTGAGGAAGAGCATGAAGGGAACAGTAACATGTTAGCAGCCTTGAGGGAAGCTGGGAGCTGCCTTAGAAACAGAAAACCAAGTCAACAGGTGAAAAGACTGCTAAAAGCAATGATAACTCAGCTGAGGCCCCAACCTCAAAACTGCACCGTTACAGATCTAAGTGAAAACGCTTTAAAAGAATGAAGAGGCCTCAATGCAGCTCTTTTATGGAGGAACAATTTCCTCTCCTGGAATAAAGAGGAATAAACCCCTTAACAAAGTTCTATGAAAAGTCTTTTGGAAATCAAAACATTCAGTCAGATACATATGTGGAAAACAGACACTGGGGCAGAGTTACACATATTCATAGTATGAAACAGTGCAGACAGCTGGCCATTAAGGAAAGACTAAAGGAGAAGAGACAGACACCTTTCTGAACTCAGTCTTGGGCTGTACTATGAGATAGTGCCAGGTTCTAAGAATATTCAACTTGTCTGCTTATTTGATAGTAGGTTGTAATTTTTACTATTTTTTATCCAGATTTTTTAAATATATGTGTACCTAACTTCAGATTAAATTCTTAAAGACACTTCTAAATTAAGGTCCCTCAGGTTAAGAATTTATGTTATCCATTTTAGTCTTCCCAAGACAGTAAAATATCTAACCTATATTAGATAATAAATGAAATGAAGGCAAAAAATACCTAACAGTCTTCCATTGTATGAAGTGCAACTAATTCCAATCTAACTTTCTAAGGCAAACAAATACAATCCAATTCTAAAAGAGCAATTCTAAATCTTGAAAAATGCAATTTTATCAAAGCTATAACTCCCCCTCAAATCTTGATACAGTTTGTAGTGGCATTTTTATCATTGTGCTGTCATGGTGTTATTACAATAACATCCACAGAGGTTAGTGCCTCACTGTTGCAATTCTCTTAACTAAAGTTTAAAGCAGCTAAAAAACTGGAGGATCAAACTGTAAACTATCACAATGATGATGACGACCATGAAGTCAGTAGCTGACATTTTAAGGCACTATGTATACACTGCTCTAAGTAGCTTGTACGTATTATTGTACTTTATCCTCAACCCACCCTGCAGCACAGGAGCTATTATTGTTTCCATTTTATAGATGAGAAAAATAAGGTACAGAGGAGGATCAAAAGAGTATTATATTTACCTGGCAAAATCATTAAAACCATAGACTTAGAAGTCACAAGCACTGAAACATAATAAGGAAAATGACTACTCATTTCTTGGTCATAAAACCAAAGACTTAAAACTCTTTGATATTCTGGCTACATGGTGTGCTTCAAACTAAGCTCAAGGGAGAACAAGAAGAAACAAGTCATTTCCTCATGAGGTCATACCAATAGGTCCCCAAAGCAGGATACTACTGTTAAGTTATCACAGATTCATATACACCACAAACCCGGGTGTTCTTTAATTTTTAAAACTACACTGACACAAACTGGTAAGAGCAGAAGCAAGTCTGTTCAAGAATCATAGAAGTAGATAATTCAATTACCCTTCATCACAAGATGGGCCAAATACTAGGAAACAGATTACATGAATCTATGATTGGTCTCTGAGAATTTCTGGTCTTACAAAACCAGAATTCACTGACTATCCAGACTTTTTACTGCTCACTAACATGGTCACCTAATTCTTTTTTTTTTTTATTAAACTATTTACTTATTCTAATTTGTTATATATGACAGCAGAATGCAATTCATTTCATATTACACTTGATCACTTAATTCTAACCAAATAAATCTGAACAACCTCTACAATCAAGTCTAGCTACAGAGTCAAATGCATTCTATATAGGAGTATCTATCAACATAGTTCATGTGCACTGTCAAAACTGACTTAAAAAAACAGATTATATCTAAAGACAGTATAAGCCAGCTTCATTAAAATTAATAATAAATAGAAACTGTTAAGGAATCATGTCAATTGTAGACAGAGCTGTTGGTGGGTTCTGGATTCCACCATCCTAGGGAGGATGAGGATAGGAAGAGATTGTGCATTTATCCCAGCATTTATATAATTTATAATTTTTATGGTGCCAGGGCATGAAAAAGGACAGAAAATGCTAGTAACTGGGATAAGAGCTGAGGCCACAGAATCACAATATCTAGGGGCTCAAACCCAGGTCCCACTTGAGGTAGTGAGAGCTGAGGCAAGTTCCTTATCTTCTCAAAGCCTCAGTTCCTCCATGTGTAAAATCCAGGTGATGGTAATGGCTACCTCATAAGATATCCATAAAGAGTAAGTACTTAGTGCACACAAAGCACTTTAAGAACATGTGAAACAAAGGAAACAGTTGCCACCAGCTCGTCATCATTGACACTGCCAAAACCAAGTTTCAGAGGGCAAGGACAAAAATGATAATGTTAACAATCCTTGCCTCTGTACTACTTCAATGATGTCAATAACTTTCATCAGAGACTTCCACACTTGATGTTTGCACACCCCCGTTCCAGTGGTATCCATTACTGCTCCCAAAACCAACAAGGGTTTTAAGTTATCTACATCCTAATATCTTCAAGAGTAAGCATGTTAAAGGCATTTGCCTCTTGCTAGTTTTCCCATTACCAATAACCTCTCAGTTATTTCTTACTCTTTTTTATTTGGTGTTATGTTGCTTTAAGTGCTCAATGGCAACTGCCTGATGACCAGCTCCTAGATGTCACAGTCTCATAACTTACAATTTAAAAAATGTCCTAGATCCTACATCTAAAATCCACACTCAATTCCCCAACCACTCAGTTCAAGCATATACCACCTTGATTCCTCCTCACTGATCCCCCTGTCTATCCACTAATCTATTTCATGTAGTCATAGGTAATACCTGGGAGGGTACGGATATGGTTGGGAGGCATTTGGTCACATTACTTTGTTGTCTGAAAACCAACCACCAAACTTAAAGAGATTTAAGGCCAGGAACAGTGGTGCATTGCTGCACTGCCATAATCCCAGCATCTTAGAAAGCTGAGGAAGGATGATTGCAAATTCGAAGCCAGACTCAACAACTCAGTAAAGACCCTCAGTAATTTATCAAGAACCTGTCTCAAAATAAAAAATAAAAAGGACTGACAATGGAGCCCCAAGGTAAAGCACTTCTGGGTTCAACCCCGTGTATCAAAAAAAAAAAAAAGAGAGAGACTTAAAGATAACCAACAAGCACAATCCCATTTGGATCTTTCTTTCTTTTTTTTTTTTTTTAATGTCTTTTTAGTTGTAGATGAACACAGTACATTTATTTTAATGTGGTGCTGAGGATTGAACCTAGTGCTTCACACATGCTAGTTGAGAGACCCACCACTGAGCCACAACCCCAGCTCCCATTTGGGCTTAATTAAAATAAATAAAGTATAAATAAATTATGAAACAAATTTGAAAATATTCAAGATACTTAAAAGTTATTCTTAAAGATTTGATAATAATATTGTACTTAGCTTTTTTAAGTCTGTATCTTTTAAAGATACATATCAAAATAATTGAGTTATTTTGATAAATTTTTATCTAAAATTTGCTTCCAAAATTGAAGAAAGATGAAACATAATTGGCCATGAGTAGAAATGTTGGATGATAAGTACTTGGGGGACCATTGTCTCTAATATTGTAAGGTTTTATAATTTTCCTTTTTTAAAAAAAAAAAATGTTATTTAAGAGGGGGAAAAAACTCATTTGTAAAGTTACTTAAAGAATCAATAAGAATTGAGACCATTTTTTAATCAACACATTTACAGGTAAATACAACTGTGGTCTGCCTCTTCTCTTGACTGATCACCCTGGCTACACAGGTCAGTGGCACTAAACTTGCTACAGCTGTCAAAATATCAATCAAGGCTCCTTCCATCTGTATGCCCGTCTATACTGCTGCTTATGACAGAAGTGTCTCTGAACTGCGGGGCTCACCTCCAAGGCCTATACAAGGCCACGTCTTATCTAAGGCTGCTCACTTCCCCTACCCCCCTTGCATTTCTCCAACCCTTAGCACATACCTATATTTGCAGAGATATTTCAGTTTGTAGTTTTTGTTGTTTTCCTGTTGTTCTTTTTCTACCCCCCAACAGATCATGAACTCTTCAAGGACAAAAGCTATGTTTTATTTATCGAAATAAATCTTCCCTATAATATGGTTGGAAAGGAGTGATTATTGTAAGTGCTTTGATAATCAGGAAGAAAAATCAACAGAATAATAGTCAGTTTTCACAAACATTATCAGCCCAACAGTATGTCTAGTAAACACAGTTCATATAACCTTAATATGCCAATATTTATTCAGTATGTTTGTCACATTCTATAAAAATTGACTGTCATTTTACGTTACACATCTTGAAAGGGGTATCAGTACTACTTAAAAGAGAAACTATACCCATATAAGCTGTGGGCAGCTTATTTTCTGTTTCTGAAAGCAGTACAAACTAAGACATGCCATTTGTGCTATCTTTGCATCTCACCTGGTTGGGGGGGGGGGGGTTTAATCTGTTTTGTTGGAAAGACTGTGCACTATTTCATATATCATGATGAAAATGTGAAAATATGCAATAATGTATCTAATACATACATGAGAGATACAAATGTGAACTTATCATGAAACAAACTGCAAATTTCCATTTCACAATAGGAAACAGTTGAAATGTCTCACATTTCTAAACTATAGGTTAGTACAAAAATAAGGTAATGTTGACTTAGCCGGGTGTTACTAATACTCTTCTGTAAGGAAATTTAGTCACCGCATGATACATTGTATAAAAAGAAAGAAACACCTACTAGTATAAAACTTCATTTGCTTCGTGTCTTTCATATCTCACAGTTTCACACATTAACCTGTAAGAGAGATGAAAACATGAATTCAATATCTGTCATTAAAAACCATATAGTGTTGAAAGTTAAGATTATTTTATATGGCCTGCCACAATCATTTATGAGCCTCAAAATGAGTATTACTAATACCTGGCTTAACACAAGCAAATAAAATAAAATTTGTAAAGATATGGTAGAAAACAAAACATCTAATAAAATATCAACTTCACCATATTTACTTAGGGGGAAAAGATTATATGCATATGGCATATGAAAAATGAATATTCCCTATGATAAACAGAGTATGGAGGGAACCCAAAAGTTAAAAAGAAAAAAGAAAAAAAATCTATTAAATTAAAAAGTGATGACATCATTCACAACTCATCCAAACAAAAGTAGGCTTTTTTAACTAAGTATTTTTATGACCAATGACTAAATGGAGGCTTTAGAACTTTAAGGATTTGTTATTTCAAATGATTCATCCCTACGGGGGAAAATATGAAATTATGAAAATATGAATAATGTTTAAATACTCAAAGTTACATTATGAACAATATCCTCAAGAAGTATTCTATTATCTTAATCCCAATTAAATTTTCACAACAAGTAAACACACAAAGAGAAAAGCAAATCAGAGAATGACTGTTCCTTGATATTAGCCTAATGTACTCGAGATTGGTTTAAAATAAACCAGGGACTTTCTGGCTTGATAAAGTCACTTTTGCTCTGACCACTTTATAAGAAAGGACCTCTGATTCAAATTATGGAAATCCACTATTCTTGCTATAGCCAGGAACCATACTTCTATCAGTATGGCCCCAATAAATTGCACTCTGTGCAACCTTGGATCTGTCTAAGGTGCCTCCTTCTTTGGTCCCACAGCAAAGATTTCTCACATCTTTAATTAAATTAAATCAGATTACATCAGATCATCTCATCTTTTAATCTTTAGAAAAAATATTTGAACTCCCTGTCTTTATACACTGGGACCTGTACTGCTCCAGAACAATGCTTCAGAGGTTCTCATCCTCAATTCCTTCCTCAAAACATTTCAGCTGAACCTCACTTAATTTCAGGAGGCAAAAGCAAAACCTGTATGCACATAATTGAACATACAGATTTCTTCAGAAAGTCAAACCACAATTTTTGATAGGAAAGGATGAGAGTGACAAGTGATAGTTTAAGGCCAGATGTTTTTACACCTAAGTGGCGAGCTTGGCCTTATGTCCTATCCTTGCCCAGCCTCTTCACATCCACACTGGATCTCATTCCTCTTATCAGTTTGTTTCCTTCTCCTGCATTATCACCTATTTCTTTCCCTATTTCCCCCTCCCCCTCCCCCTCCCCTTTCTCCCTACCAATCACTTTCGATAACATACAAACACAACTTAGCATCACCTGTTGTGCAGGTTCATGTTCTTCTCTTGACTCCACTCCCCCTCCAGATATTATCTACATTTTGTTTTTCCCATTAAAGAAAAAAATCACCTTTTTGAGATGTCTATGTATACTGTCTCCATTTTCTTACTCTCTCCCACTACACCTCATAATTTGGTCTCTGAAATTCAGAAGCAGGAGGCTCTAAAGTATTCCTATTACCTAAAAATCCTACCTGTCCTTACATTAATTCCACTTCTCAGCAGCAGTAGATGACTCCTTTCTTCTTACAGCATCATCTCCTTTAAGCTTCCTGTCCTGGGTCTCCTAGTTTTCCTTTTAACTTACTAGTCTTATCTTCTGTCTCCTTGGGATTCTCCCTACGCCGTTCCTCTACCTGAGAAATGTCTAAATGTCACCATGTCCAGGGCCCTATTTTACTCTATACCCAAGTAATCTCCACCCAAATTAAATCTGATATTTAATCTATTTTGATGATGTCAAAAGCAATGACTCATACCCAAATTCCCAATCCATTCATCTAAAAGCATACTGATGTAGCCACTTGAATACTGACTCTTTAATAGTTATCTCATGTTCAAGTGTCTGAAACAGAACTTGAATTTCTCTCAAAAATCTGCTTTCCCAAAACTAGTACCCAAATATTTAGGCCACAACCTTGAAGTCATCATCCTTGTCCCCTATGTCTTTCTCACGTCATGTCTCTATCAACACCTGTTTCCAAAATCCATCCCCCAGAACTGACCACGCTGTCAACTCTGGTAAAACCTGGAATGCGCCAACATTATCCCATCATTATCTCTTACCAAGACTACCAGTGAAGACTTCTGCTTCTACTTTTCCATGCCTGTTTCCCATCCTCCACATAACTTCCACAGAGATCTTTCCAAACATTAAATCAGATTTCTCACATCTTTAATTAAATCAGATTACATCAGATCATCTCACCTTTTACTCTTTAGAAAAAAGATTTGAACTCCCTGTCCCTGCGTGCAAGTCCTACTTTATTTACGATGGTGACTACCGTGCACTTAATTACTGTGCCTTGAATAATGCTGCACAAACACACCTTCCCCTGCACAAGGGTTGTTCCCACAAAAAAAACATCCAGGGCACCTCTACACTGCAGAAATTTCTCCACAAATGCCCCGACTTCGATTCTTTTGATCCCAAAGTCAGAGCAGCCCAGCATCCATTCTTACCATCGCCAACACACTAACATACAAATAAAACAATACTGATCCATTTATGCTAGTCTTGACTGCCCCACTAGCAAAATAAGTCCCATTTTGGCATAGGTTTGATCAAGCACAGAGTAGGCATGCAATCAGTTTTACTGTTTTCAGAATAAACTCAATCAATACTATCAGAAAGTCACAATAAAACGTCTTGTGACAATGTCCTAAATAAATGAAATAGTACCCAAATGCTTTTGTTATTAAATATTTTAGAAAAAGCATACTGATCTTTTCTGAATTCCTACAAGTATACAAGAAACAACTATAATTTGGTCATTTCTTAATGATTTAATGGTGACTGCAAAACAATAATTACACTAATCCATAATGCTGAAGAAAAATATTTGTTTGTTTATTTATTTATTTATTTTAGCAGGCTTTTTTCCCCCCAACAATAAATAGGACTGAGTAATAGAGTGCTTTCCTAGCACACATGAGGTCCTGGGTTCCATGCCCGGCACCACAAAAAAAGAAAATACACTAAAATGGCCTCATGAATTATTCTGCTTTTTACAAGTGTTTTATCTCTGCTCCTATATAGATAGCATTCTTCCTCTTTGGCAAATATGCTCTTCCTAGTCTACATGGAGTTAAGGGGTAAACATTTAAAAAAAACGTTAAAACTGTATTAAGTAAGCTGGGCATGGTGGTACACAGCTAGGAGACTGAGGAAGGAGGACTGCAGGTTCAAAGCCTGCCTCAGCAACATAGTGAGGCTAAAAGCAACCTAGTGAGACCCTGTCTCAAAATAAAAATTAAAAAGCTTGGAGATTTGGCACAGTTGTTAAGTGCCCCTGGGCTCAATCCTTGATTAAATAAACAAACAAACAAACAAACCGAGATAGATAGATAGATAAATAATAAAAAAAGGAAAATGTGAACTGTGTTAAAAAACACACAGTTCTTGAAGACCTTTATGTTGCACAGAGTATGTAATCTTACAGCAAGACAGCAGCACCTTTTTGAACTGCTCAGAATCGTTTTTTCTGCTGATACATGGATGGGTCATAACAATGCATAAAGCCAAAGCTTTCACATAAATGGAAGCCTCTTCCCTCCTCGTACAATATTAATGGTGCCTAACACTGAATAAAGGACTGAAAGTTTTGATTAAGAGCATTTTATTTTCTAAAATTGGAAAACTGTATTATATGGAAGTCTTGACTATTGTTCTCTATTAATCCCAGATAAAACTTAATTTTGAAAATCAGTAAATTTTTTAAAAAATAATTTATCTAAAGGAGATGTACATATTTCTCCAGAAATGTTGGTATTATGAAACAATTTATCAGGGCTCAGGTTGTAACTCAATGGTAGAGCACTAGCCTAGCAAGGGTGAGGGTTCAATCCGCAGCACCTCATAAAAACAAATAAATAAAATAAAGGTTAAAATCTTTTTTAAAAAAATAAAAATAAAAATAAGGGCCAGGGCTGTAGCTCAGTGGCAGAGTACTTGCCTAGTACATGTGCGGCACTGGGTTCGATCCTCAGCACCACGTAAAAATAAATAGAGTAAAGGCATACTTTCCATCTATAACTACAAAAAAAAATTTAAATAAAAATAAAAACAAAAAACATTTATCCAAGTCATTAGATTTATCTGTACCTCTACTTCAGTTGGCGACTCATCTTCTTCTAAAAAGCATGAATTTTCAATAGAAGCAGAACAAGATAAATATCTTAAAGGTGCCTCCCTATAAATTCATGCCAAGAAACAATCTGTATAAGTTCCAAAACACTTTCTAAGGTATAAATGGATGAGGGTATACCCTTGAATTAATCTCTTATTTCTAACCAGAAATTACCTTTGAAATGGCAGAAAGTTGATAATTTCAAAGCTGGCTGATAGATATATGGAACTGCATTGTATTGTTATTTCTATTTTATAAACATGAAAATTTCCAAAAGCATTAAAAATCCTTTACCTATTGCATACAATTGCCATTATCTAAATAATTTTATACCACACAATATAAAAACATAATCAACATATCTAAATATTAACCATGTGTGCTTATATGTGAACAATGGAATGTATTCCATATTAACTCACTGCATTTGCATTTGAAGATTAACTGCATTCGTTTAAATCAACAACTACTACTGCAATTTTTTAATTAAGAAAGTTGTCATCACAAAATAACAAATGAAAGTAATGTACCTTAAAAATACTCTTCCTTTAATTTGAGACATCTTCTAAAATCCCACTGGTTTTGCCCTTTGTAATAAAACTTTCACTGAGTTTTTAAACATTTAATCTGCAATCTACTTTAAGTGATTTTCATTAAAAACTTAATTTTAGAAGCATTCATTTCTCTTGATATTTTTTCCAATTAACAACCAAATATGAAATGGACATGCTCACAAACTAATTAGTGTTTAAAGAGTAAAGGAGAAATATATAGAAAAAGTATTCCTTTCATGATTAAAAATTGCTGGCATCACAACTAGCCAAAGCTGGAAGAGATAAGACCTTATGCCTAGTTGGCATTTATATGTAATCCATCTTCCCAAAGTTCTTTATTTTCTATTCAGCCAAGGCAGAATCACTTCTATTCTTTATCATAAAGCTTAGTTAATCATAAATAAAACTGCTGTTTCCTTGCATAATACAAGTAATAAGATTTTTATATTAAAAAGCCACATAGTTCCAAGTATGATATAAACTGTGTTACAGAAAGAGGCAAACTACTTAATGCAAGAAGCCTGCAAGCATAAACAAAGATCTAGAACACACCAAAATAATGAATTCTTTAAATAATTAAAAACCTTCTGATCTCTAATGAATCTGAGTGCTAAGTAGCATATTTTTATTTGCCAAGAATGGCAAATATTGTCCCTTTAGCATGTTCATCAAGTCATATTTATTACTATTAAGGATGGGAGACAAAAACTGGGGTGGGGCTAGAAGAATATCACTATGATAGAACATCAAAATATTATATGAACACAACTTAATTCAAGTTCGTAAAACTTATAAAGTCAAATACAGCAGCTAGATGAAGCAGAATTCTCATAAGTTTTCTTTAAACCTACTTCTTAATGATAATAAATGAACATAAAATTCTAATATTATATTATTATTAAATTAATATTAAATGACATACCTAAGTTGATGTTCTCTCAAGTTTGATAAGGCTTCCATACCATGTAAATAGGAGTATACTATTTCCAGGTCCTGTTTCAAAGAAAAGAATAGAAATTATTAGACTTTTCAAAGAAAAACTTTTCTAAAATAAGTTACAAATTGAACTATGAGTAGTTTTTTTAAATATATATTTTCTTGAATATTAGAAGTAAATATTAAAAGAAAAGCTGACATACAAATGTCATCTGTTACAATGCCTTTGGGATATACATAAAACCTATTTAAATATAAAATAAATTAAACTTACTGAAATAAATTGCTCATAAGTTATTCTTTATCACCTATGTTATGACACTGATATCAGAATAGCAAATAGACTGCAAGTTCAAGGTCAATCAGGACCCTGTCTCAAAATAAATTTGAACTGTAGAACTCTGGTGAGTTTTATAATTCACTTGTTATTGTCTGGGGATGTAGTTCAGTGAGGTCCTGGGTTCAATCCCCAGTATCACACACCAAAAAAAAATTAATAAAAATAAATTAAATTTTAGAATAAAACAAAAATAAAAAAGGTAATATGCTTTGTTATTCTAGAGCACATGGTATTAAATACAAAAAAGAATTCAGCAGGGATGCTCATAACAGGTACAAATGCAAAGTCGTGTTACATTCATATATGAAAAACCAGCAAAGAATCAGTATTTAAGACTTAAGGGAATGTACAGGATTACACAGTTTGTGATAAGAATTTGAAGGATATTTATTCCTCCCCTAAAACTCAGTCACAATCTAAAACAAGGTACTTAAGATAAAATAATCCTCCACTTTTTAAAGTAACAGCTTCATTGAATGAAAATTTACACACCACAAAATTTACCCTTTTATAAAGTGAACAAGTTACTGGTTTGTTTAGTACAATCATTTTATCACTCACTTCAGAACATTTTCACCACCACAAAATATAAGTCCATACCCATTAACAGTCATTCCCCATTCCCCCAAGCTCCTGGCCATCATCCATCTACTTTGTTTTTATGATTTGTCAACTCTGGCTATTTCATGTAAATGGAACCTTACAACAGAATACAAGAACTTCAGGGACTAGGTTCTTTCACCCAGCATGTTTCAAGGTACTTTCCTTTATACTGCCAAATAACATTCCATTGTAGATATATGTATTACCTTTTGTTTGCCCATTTATCAATTAATGAACACTCGGATTTTCCCCCACTTTTTGACTATTACAAATAATACTGCTATGAAGTCTCATGTGTAAGGTTTTTCAACACTATTTTCAATTCAAATGGAATTGCTGGCTCACATGACAACCCAAGTTTTTTAGGATCTAATAAACTACTTTCCTAAATCACATGCACTATTTTATAATCCCATCACCAATGTATGAGGATTCCGATTTCTCTACATCCTTGCTAACACTTATTATTGTCTGGATTTTTTGTTTTGTTTTTTGTTATTTTTAGCCATCCTACATGAAGTGGTATCTCACTGTTGTTTAAATTTGCATTTCCCTAATGACAAGAGATACAGAGCATTTGTGCATACGGTCATTTATCTACCTTCTTCAGATGTCCATCCTAATTCTTTGTTCATGTTTTAATTATTTCTTTATCATCAAATTTGAAGAGTTCTTTATATTCTGGATACAAGATCCTTATCAAATATATAACGTACACAAGTATTTTTTCCTATTTCATGAACTATATTTTCAATTACTTAATGGTATCCCGCAGAAAGACAAAGTTTTTCACTTTTATGAAGTCCAATTTCTCCACCCTTTCCTTTTTGCATGTGCTTTTCAGTCATCTTAGAAATCTAATTCAGGGTTATGAAGATTTGCTACTCTATTTTCTTCTAAGAGTTATGTAGTTTAGCTCCTCCTATCTAATGGATCTACGATCCATTTTGAGTTGTTTCTGTGCACTGTGTGAAGTAGTAGTCCAACTTTATTCTTTTTTGCATGTGTACGTCAAGTTGTCACAGAACTATTGGTTGAAAAGACCATTCCTTCTCCCATCAAATTGTACCGATATGCTCAGTGGGAAAAACAAAAAATCAGTTGACATAAATGTAAGAATTTATTTCCGGGGCTGGAGCACAATGGGGCTCAGTGGCACAATGCTTGCCTAGCATGTGTGAGACAGTGGGTTGGATCCTAAGCACCACATAAAAATAAACAAATAAAGTCATTCTGTCCATCTACAACTACCAAAAAAAAATTTCTTTTTAAGAATTTATTTCTGGACTCTCAATTGTACTCCATTGGTTTATATGTCTACCCTCTACCAGTAAGTACCACAGCTCTCCAATTAAGTTTTGAAATCTGGATATATGAGTGTCCCAAACTTATTCTAATTTTTCAAGACAGTTTTCCCGCTTTTAGATGCCTTGCATTTCCAATCTAAATTTTTGGATCAGGCATTTTTTTGTTAATATCTACAAGAGAGCCAGGTAGGATTTTGTAAGGATTGCATGGAACCAGCAGATAAGTTCAGGTGGTGCTGCCACCTTAACACCACCACACCTCCTGGTCCACAGGCTGGGGTGCCTTTCCAATTATTTATAATGTCTTTTTAAACTTTTTTTCAACAATGTTTTGTGCTTTTAAGTGTCGAAGTCGTTTCTTTGATTAAATTCAATCCTTTTAATTAGGAAAACCTTTAGGTTAAGGAAACCTTTAGCCTTAGGAAAACACCTAAAAACTACTGAAATTCTAGGTTCAATTTAAATTTTTATATTAAGGGCACAGACAACAATTCATAGAGTTAACGTGATAATGAATTAAAATTTTTTAAAGAGGGTATTAAAATTTGCAGCCTAGAATTTTTTATGTGTTAAGGGGGGGGGGGGACCCTGACCCATAATTTTAAATCACTCCAATTTAAAATTTATCAATAATAGGAGTTTAAAATGTCGCCCTCTGGTGGTCAACTTTCAAACAAACTGATTGCTTTCCATCTTATCTATCTATAGTCTGGTATTTTCAAGTTTTTTAAGGTTATTTAAAGATTGAAATGTAAAAACAAACCTATAAATTCAATTCAAATAAGGAAACTGAAACAATTCCTTTTCCACTGAAACAATTCCTTTTCCACTATCCAAAGTGTCCATTATTAAAACTAATTTCTTATTAAAAATCAATCAGAATCCAATCATAATGTTCTCTTTGCATTAAGCAAAGCTAATAGGAATGTCCCAATTAATAAGTTTTCTTTAATACTTCTAAGAGCTTCTAGATAACTAGAAGTTTATATTCTAGTTTAAATATTATAAATTTGTATGTTACTTTCAGTCTTTAAATAGTACAGAGAGAAGGCCCCCATTCTTTGAAGACCTTATATTGTGATAAGTCTTAACACTTAACCTATTATAACCTGTCCAAGGCTATCTAGCCTTACTCAAAAGAAACAAACAATTTACTTAACATTCATCAAGCAAATAAATTTACACTGACCAAAAAAATTATATCTGGAAAAGTATTAGAAAAAATAGGATTTTTAAAAACACTTTCTGGAAAAGAGGGAGAAGTCTAAAAGGAATATGATAGAAGTGAGAGAACCACAGCCTTGGAGGTAAAGCCTCCTTTCTTTCAACTAAACCCAGCAAATCTGAAGTTTAAAGCTGGTTTCTGACCAAACAGCACTTTATTAATCTGTTAATGCTTCAACATTATGGAGATGCATAGTTGTTTCAGAGTCATATTCCTAAAAGTTATGTCATAACAAGACGTGTCTGTATAATAAGTAGATTTAACAATTTTCAGTATGAATGTATAACTTGTATGTACAGATATAACTATCAATAATAATTATTACCAATACTTCTTAGCTTGTGAATCAAACAAGATTGTTTAGTTAATAAAAATGTAGGGAACAATGGAGTATAATGTACTGACTTAAGGGAATGGGCCAGGAAGTTGTTACAGCACATGTATCATTAACTGAGAAGGTAAGGACGGAGAAGACAGACTACATTATACTATTAATGCATGAATATTTTTAAAAGCAGTTTTTCCTTCTGCATGCACATAGCTGTATTTAAAAAAAAAAAAAAACATCCATACCACATATAGTCATGATGCTCTGGGAGGAGTGCTTTTAAGTTTGTCGCTCAAGCAATACACAACAAGAAAATCCTGTGTAACTCTTCTGTGAGTATCTTAAATATCAAACAACACTATAAACTTCTTAAATGAACAACAGTCGTGTCCCAAGTTTCTTCTATTATTTTTAAAGTAAATCATCCCAAATAAAAATGTTTAAATGGTTGATGTTCCAAGGAGTTTATAAACTAGGAGAACTGGCAGCAACATTATCTAACTTGAACTAAGCACCTCTGCAGATAGATTATGTCTAAACTTGCTGTTTCCTAACTGTAACTAACAGAAAGGTAAGAAGTCAGCATCCAGATGGCAGGCAACGAACAAGTAACATCTCACTATGCCTTATGAATATGACCATCACAAGCCTGGTATGTAGGGGGGAAGCAGAGAAGCTACGCCAAAGGCTCAGGAAATCTCTGCTCCTGACCCTAGGGAATTAAATAAAATTGACTACAGATGAGGAAAAGGAACACAAATTAAAGGAGTAGGAATTTGTGTTTAAACTTTTTCTTCAATCAAGAACTCAGAAACCAAAGATTAGGTTTACCAATGATTAGGTCAACTACACTGAAGGGCAAAAAAGGAGATTATTTTTTCCCTCTGTTCCTAGGAACAAGGTGGACTGAGCAATATTTTGAAATGGGCAAAGGCTGCCTTTTGAAGCTTCCCATCAATAGTTCTACAGCAACCTCACAGTACCCCCCACCAAGCCCCCCACCAGGCCCAAGTCTAAAAAACGAAAACAGAATCTGAACACACACACACACACACACACACACACACACACACACACGTGCTAAGTGATCAGTGGGGGTCCTAAGACCTTGCAGGGAATTGCCAGTCAGCATCTGCATGTCCACAGTCCTAGCAAACCTTTATGTGTATGAGATTTCAGGTAGGACCACAAACGGTAAGGAAATGCATGGGCATGTCAGGAAGAGACTTCAGGGTGTGAAAGGCGACAGAGACACCCAGCTCTACTTGCCCAGGGACTCCCATGGCCCATGGTGCAACACTGGCTGCTTCTCCTTCACTTCTCATATGGAGCCTCAGACCTTGACTCTCCTTTAGTGTTCGGCTATTATTAAAACAATCTACTTGTTAGAATGGAATTGCTTCTACCCAGCAAGAAAACAAACAGTGCCAGCGAATAAGAGTGAGGTGCTAAGGAAGCCTGCTCTCAAAACCCCTGGAATTCCCAACCAGTGGTAAAAAACAGATCTGTGGCATCACAGAGCAAGAGTTTATTTCCATATACAAGAGATATGTGTGGCCTTCAGGAGTTATATGTGTTTTTTTCCTCTACACAAACAAGAGAGATGTTCACAGAACAAAGTTATGTTTTAACAAACTTGATTACAGAAAACAAAATGCTGGAGTTAAATCACATCAGTGTTTCAATTTCATTTTTTGTAAAGAAACTATAACATGCAAAATGAGAAATTTCTAACCTCCCCAATTATACTTCCCAATGCACACACAAAAAATAATTTCACATAACTATTACTATTTTAAAAGATCCTTTTAAAATGTAAGCTATTTCCCCCCCAAAATTTCTAGTCTTCCAGTATAAACAGGAACATGTTACTCTACCCAGGAAGAAACATTTTTTTTTAGAACAATAAGCTTTTCCTTCTACTCTAGGAAGGACATCCTTTTTTCAAAAATAGATGCCATTTCAAAGCAGATTAAAATTATAAAACTGCTGTAAGCCCAGTAGACAAAGAGAATGACAGGCCAATTGGAATGAAGTTGTCCCATGGGGGGGGGGGGGGTGTCAGGGAAAGCCCTAGAGTCCCCCCTCCTTTTTTGGCCCCAAATGTACACCAGGTTCACAACCCAAAAGCATCCTCCAAGTATGATGGGAGAGTGACTGTTCACAACTAACCAAAGTCAGCCCCCTCGCTCAGCATCTGTAAACATACTATACCTCTAACAGGAAAGAGATGAGAGAGGGATGGTACTGCCATCCTGGACTCTTTCTCTAATTTCTCCCAAGTGTTCATTCAGAACACAATAAGCATGGTAGAAAATTTGTAATTCACTTTGAACTAGCTTCTAACTTCATCTGTTTGCCAGCATGAAGATGTTGCTAACAACATACAGTATATTTTGGAATGATCTTTGAAGAATTGCTTGAAGAGAGCTAGCTATTCCTCTACCTCCTGCTCCCCAGCTTCCTGCTTTTCAAAACCCACATAAGCCAGGCCTCCTGCCTTACCTTTATGGACTCTTCATGGCAATAAGAAATAATGGCAGGGGGAATTATTTTGCATTACACCATGAAAGAATACCTTTTCTTAATCTATTTTTCCTTTAAAAAGGTTTTGTAATCCCAGCAGCTCTGGAGGACAAGGCAGGAGGATGGCAAGTTCAAAGCCAGCCTCAGCGACTTAGCAAAGCCCTAAGCAACTTAATGAGACCCTGTCCCAAACTAAAAAATAAAAAGGCCTGGAAATATGAATTAATGGTTAAGTGCCCCTAGGTTCAATCCCTGGTAACAAAAGGGGGGAGGGGTTGTTTTATATACAAAATTATATGACTGAATTATATTTGGAAACAGTTGATTCCTTTAAAGACTCTCAATCATCAAGGAAACTGAAGCCAAGACTATGACATAAGCAGACACGTGGAGGGCAAGACCTAAGTGGCAAAGTCTATGGATTGAAACTTAAGGAGACAGACAGAAGAGCACCTCACTTAAAGTGACAGGGGTCACAAGAAAAGAGCTGTGCTCATGCCAATGTACTCCCTCTTAAGCATCTATCAGAGAAAGAGGGACTCACAAAGACCAAAATGTAATTTATCCTCCTCGGCAAAACAATCACCAGCAATGAACTAGAGAGCTATGTCTGGAACATTATTAATAAGGGGGTTTCATAAAACCTAGATTATCCAAGGTTATGTCACATGTACACAGTCAAATGGGGAAGGGGTGGTAAGGTGGATATTCTACAAATTCTGTGTTTACTGACATGAAGATTAGGTTTTAACATTTTATTTAGGAGATCTCAAAATTTTCTCCACCAAAACTCACAAAAGAGCTATCTTAAGAAGAATGTAATGAAAAGAACACAGGCTTCACAGTTACACAGGGCAGAGTTCAAATCCTGGTCCCCATCACTCATTCACTGTGTGTGAGAAAGGGCCTAGGTGTGAGATTGAGATCATACTTGCAAAGCAAGGGGAATAAGATCATCATGGCTAGACAGTGCGGCTAAAATTATGGTTTCATAACATACCTGGCACCTACAGATCCTCAAAAAATGGTAGATGAGTTTGTTTATAATATCTGAATGCAAGTACTAGCAATCTTAAGAATATAAAATTTAAAATACTCCTGAAATAGATATATACATCAGAATTTTCACAAATCAATACATTCTTTTAGTATAAATCTCTATCTTCAAAAAAGCCAAATGAGGACTGGGGGGTATAGCTCATTGGTAGAGTGCTTGCCTCACATGCACAAGGCCCTAGGTTCAATTCCCAGCACTACCAAAAAAAAAAAAAAAGCCAAATGAACTATTTATAGCATATGTAAAAGGCCCCCTCAGTTATCTGCTTTATGAATCTGGACCTTTTTTAAATGATTTTTACTTACTTACTTACTTATTCTGGTGCTGAGGATTGAACCCAGGGCCTCTTATATGCTAAACACACTCTACCAATGAACTACACCCATAGCCCTAAATCCAGATTTTTTAATCGGGTTAAAAGAGAAATGTAACCAATGAATAGTTTTTATCACATCTGTTATTAATATAATTTCTAAATGACACTGGTTTGAAATTTCATATACGTAAGAATGAGGAAGAGGGAAATTAGGAAATTTTTCAATTTCAGAACAGCCACTTAAGTTTTCCTCCAAGAAATATTGGTTGGAAAAATACTTAAGACAGTTTGTGCTAGAATATTCTCTTCTCTGATATAAATTTACCTTCTAAGACCCAAAACTATTTTATAATACTTAACATGAAGTCTTAGGGCTGGGTGTGCCTCAGTGGTAGTGAGCCTTCTTAGCACACAGGAGGGTTCCATCCCCAGCAACAAAAGGAGGGGTCGGGGGTTAAATTTTTTCTGAATGCATTCTATTAACTTACATTTGAACCCATAGACTTTCTGTTTTTAAAAATTGCTTAAAATATTAACATTTTCATCTTCAAATATTTTAAAATTATAAGAGGTTTCCCATTGGTTTCAAGTCACACCAGAACTATTGAAACTGTCTTTGAAGACCTAATTTATTTTATCACCATTCTTGGATATTTTTTGATCTGGGAATATCAGAAAACAAAGTATCATCTGAGGAAAACTTCTCACAGTGAAGCAATTCACTACAATAGTTCAGTGACAGATTATCAGGTTAATCCTCCTAAAATGCCCCTTTTTGCAGTATTTCCCAAAATGTGCCTCGAAGAATTGAGTCCCATACAATACTGTAGAGCATGTATTTTCAGGAGGCTCACAAGCCACATTAAAGGACATGAAGGAAAGAGACTGGTGACTTCTGCCCAAAACTTCCCTAAGATTGGCCCTGTTTGTGTGGGAGAGGAAGCTATTCCCAAAGAGCACACTGTTCCTCAGGGCCTCACATTTAAGCTGCCTGCTTTCAAGGCTTCCCACACAGACTTCCCAAAGTGGCCCAAGCACTAATGATCCCCTGCACCCTTTCCATGCAATGGCCAAATCTTTGGTCCCAGATTAACACAAAGTCCCTATCACTCAGTCCTCCTTCTTCTCTGCCTGGTGAAAAGAGCTTCTCCAAGTGCCCATTTACACTGGCAATGACCACTTCCTTCCTGGGCCACTAAAGCTGTAACTGCTTTCACCATTCACACTTGGTCCTGCCCATGTGCTTTATGTGGTCACTTTCTGGCTGGGGGTTATGTTTTTTTTTTTTAATTTTTTTTTTTTTAAAGAGAGAGTGAGGAGAGAGAGAGAGAGAGAGAGAGAATTTTTAATATTTATTTTTTAGTTCTCGGCGGACACAACATCTTTGTTGGTATGTGGTGCTGAGGATCGAACCCGGGTCGCACGCATGCCAGGCGAGTGCGCTACCGCTTGAGCCACATCCCCAGCCCCCTGGGGGTTATGTTTTATATCCTTAATCAGAGAACAAGAACCCTTAAACAGTCTTCTCTTCCACCTCTTTCTAATCTCTGCATCTAGCAACAGACTAGATGATCCAGGGTCAAAGAAAGAAAAGGGCAACATTCCTGGTGGGATGGCAATGTGCAGGACCTGAAGGTGAGCACTCCCTCGAATAATGGTGAGAGAAGGAAAGGAGGAGACACGTTTTTAGTCTTGGTGTCCAGAGCAATCACCTACCTATACCAACTGAGATAATTCTATAAATGGCCACAAGGTGGCAGACTGAACCAACAGTCCTTTCCTGGAACCCAAACCAGAAACTGGCCTCACAAGCACATGTGACACAAACATAAAAGATTATCTATCAGAACATGATGATCCCTTCCTCCTCATGACCCTAAAGAAAAGGGGCAGCAGAAGGCGGGGCGGGGGGTGTCCAGTCAGCATTCCTATTAGGACTTTCATTTCTAGCCCATTACTAGCAGGATATTTTTATTTTATACCAGCTGCCCCACCCCAACTTTGTAAAGCATTAGAGCAATTAAACAGAAATGTCAGATCACTAGACAGTTGAGGTGTTTTGTGACATCCTGCCACTCATACTCCAAACAATTACATCATCACATGCTTTCTAAAAATGTAAGGGGGAAAAAAAATCCATGGTAGAGTGTATGACTTTCAATAAAATTCTTAAATATGTTCTTAAATAGCTGTTTTAACCTTAAGTTTTATAAAGGCTAATACTGCTTCCCAGCTTACTAATTCACACCCAAAATAAAAACAATCCTCTAGAATTGCTATTCCATTCAAAATCACCTGTCAGACCCCACAAAAGGGGTTGGGGTAGCTAAGAGATGTTATGAAGCCTTGGGTTCAATCCACAGCAACAAAAACAAAAGCCCAAGAAAACCTGCAATTACATTACTAGTCACCCAAGACAAGGCCCTGATGTACTACTACTTCTGCCTGAGGCTCTTAAGCGCTTTATCCTTATGAGGTACATGGAGGAAGAATTCCAGAAGTCAAGGTAAAGACTCAAGCTGCTCCCTGTTTGTCTAAAATTTTCTCTGGTGTTTTCCACTAAAAAGGCATTCTTTACAACTGTGTTAAATGGTGGTTTTGAACAATCCCTAAATTTGAAAGTAATGATAAAGTAATTACCTCTTCAATGTGAAAATTACAAAATGGCCTCCTGAGTCACAACAAAACACACCTTTGTCCTCCTCTGCTTGGAATTGGTGTCAGAGAGCCCCAGGAGCAATCACATGCCAAGGGGGAGGAAGTGAAGGAGATAGAAAGCATTGCATGAATTCCAAGGGATAGATGAAATGTCACTTGTGATTCTCAAAGAGTTTACCACTTCCTGAAGAAACGCCAAGAGTTAAATGATACAGTTGCAAAAGAAGTCACTAGACAGTTTTTAAGACTATTAAGTGAGCAGAGTTATATATAGCAATCTGGAACACATATTACATGTCCTTGGGGAAAACCATCACGTAGGCAAGCATCATTTGCAAGGATTAAAATTTCTCATTAGAAAAACCAACAATTTATATTTCACCAAAAACACATCTAATACTAAGTGTCCAAATTAGTCTACAATTCCTGTTCTTGAGAGTCAGTATAAGTATTTCCCCTTCAGAACAATGGTTACACCACCAAGCCCTACAGCTTCCCAGAATTCACATCTCTGCAGCAGCAAAAACAGGCTGAACAAAGGACACCTTCAATTTAAAGTAACTATCTTATTTTAATCTCTCAAATTTCAAATTCATAATTGAATTTTAATTTCACATATGTAAATTAACACACTAGAAAACTGTGTGCACTAGTTTTTTTTTTGTTTTTTTATTGGTTGTTCACAACATTACAAAGCTCTTGACATATCATATTTCATACATTAGATTGAAGTGGGTTATGAACCCCCAATTTTACCCCAAATGCAGATTGCAGAATCACGTCGGTTACACATCCACAATTTTACATAATGCCCTATTAGTAATTGTTGTATTGTGCACTAGTTTTTGCTCTCCATCATTATACTAGCAAGCAATAAGTGACTACATTTTAATTTTTAAAGATCTAATTATGTACAACCACCAAAAAGGTAAATAAACTGTGTACACACAAGGAGACCCCCAAACACACACACACTCCACCTCTAATAAGATGATTCCTGGACTCTCTGTAATTTCAATTTTTTTTGAAAAATCAACTGGACACTTCCATATAAATTCTCCTGTTAACAATTCAGTGAAAACCTTTGGCTTGGTATTCTACTCATTTCCTAAGGACAGTCTGGTTCTGGTTAAGCCTGATAGAAACCTTGCAGAGATGGGGGCAAGCGGAGCAGACTACCATATATCACTCCACAGAACTCCAAACTCTCCAACAACAATCCATGGAGTCTACACAAATCACCCCCAGGAAGCCTCAAGTTTATTAGAAACTAACCAACCTAATTCCAAAGGTTCAGTCAACAGTCCTTATTTTGAACTCAACAGTCCTACAATGGTAGAATTCAGACAGTTAATAAAGGCAAAGCAGAACAGGTCACTGAGGACACAGGCTCTTTATTGCCTTTTAGCAAGAAGTAACACCCTCTCTGAATGGAAGCGGGTTTTAAATATAGAAACTTCATTGCTGCCATTTTTCTAGGACAAAAGACAAAAATAATTTGACATCTGTTTTTCCTATCTTGAATATTTTACCAAGGAGTCAACCACCAATAGCTTTACTTATTCCCAGACTTTTTATTCCTCAAGAGGACAGGAGAAGCAAATGAAAATATCCCACATATGCAATTAAAACCTTCCCCCTTAATTGGTTAGAAATGAGTCAAGATGCTAAAGAAATGGTAGGTACTATTCAGAATTAGACTCATCCACAATAGAAGGATGGTGCAACCATACTACCAAATAAACATTTGGGGAAGGGGGAGGGAGATGGTTATAGACAAAGTACATTAATAAATTCTGGAGACAAATCAGGGATTTTTAAAATATACATTTTTTAAGAAATTTATGCTCCACTAGAAAGAATAGGTTAGTCACAGTTTCTCAAGTATCCTACCTTTTGAACTCTCCTTTGAAGCTGAAATTTAATATATTCACTTACCCTACTGATAACTGTTCTCCTCCCGCTCCTGCAGACCCATAGTTTAAACTTATATATGAGTACATATATAAGACAGAGTCCCTCACATTTGCAAACAAATGGCCCTCTGCCCTTCCTAACAGCTGCTCTCTGAAATTCCACCCTCCACATCTGGAACCCTTAAAGTTGTCCTCACCAAGATTCTCCAGAAATCACAAAGACACCAAGAGCCCTGGGGACACTGAGAGTGGTCATCCTGAGAGGCCATCACTGCAAAGAAGCCAGCCCAATCAGAAAGGGAAAGGAGAGGGAACGATGGGAAAGTGGTGCCCGACTCCACATCTCCTAAAACTTGTGCAAAACTTAAGTTGAAAGTTGCTTCACAGCTAGTGTTATAAAGAGTGGTTGGGTCTGTCATCAGCTACTGGACGCTAGAAACACAGGGTCCATACAGGAAGGAGGAAAAGGAAAAACTTTTACCTGGTAAAGGATCAATTTCAAAGAAGACTAAGGCAGGGATTCCAAATGTAGGTCCTCAGGAAATTTTTCACAAATGCGTGGCAAAATGAGAAATAAGGACAATGTGGCGAGATCCTCATAAGCTAATGTTTGCTTTAAAGAGCTCTCCTTTATCTTGAGATCATAAGCTTCCTTTTTGTTTTTGCTCTTAGAATATCCTTATTTGAAACTGTTGATTCTAAGCAGTAGTTCACTGATTTGTCTAATATCCCTTTTTTGTTGTAGTTTTTACTTTTATGGTCCTGAGGACTGAACCCAGGCCCTCACACATGCTAGGCCAGTGCTCTACTATTAAGCTATGTCCTGAGCCCTTGTCTAACATCCTTAACAGAAGAAACATGATAAATTGCCAACCTTAGATTGGCATCCTACTTTTTAAATGGTGGTCAGGGAAGATAAAGCAGAACAGGTCACTGAAGTCCAAAAACTTGAACACCAGTGTCTCTGGCACTGACAATTCTACTCACATGGGGGTGGGTGATGCAAGGTTCCAAAATTATCTACTTCCAGTTCTTATGCTCATATCAGAAGCCCCCAGAGAAAAGCATTTGAGGTGTTTTGGCTGTCCCAAAAAATATTGAGACTTTTGTTTCCATTATAGAAATATGTAAAACTGCTGGTGGAATCAAATCTTGAAACTGAATAGAAATTTTGAAGAAAGTATGGGAAGATATTTAAGGCAGGTAGGAAAGACAACTGCCTCTCTACTCTGCTTTCCAGCCACAGTGCTATGAGTATGTGGATCACTTGAGCCCCGCTATTGGGTCCTGAACAGCCTCTGCCATTTACTAGCTCCTTGACCTTGAACAAGTCACTCAACCTTTCTGTGACTCAGTTTCTTCGTGTGTAAAATGGGGTAAACAACAGGATTTGCAAAGTGCTTCAACAGTGCTTTGGCACACAGCAGGCACTTTCTTTTTGCAAACATCAGCTATCATTATTATTATCACTCAATTCTTAATGGTACTTAAAGAAATCTAAGGGAAGGAGGATGTCACAGTGTAAGGGAAGAAGGCAACAATAATTCTCTGATAAAATGCATCAGGCTGCAGAGGCCTCCTGCAACACTTGGAACAGGATTTGAGTTTTCATTTTGTTTCTTTGATAATTTATAGTTTTCAAGTAAAATTCACTGCTGAAACACTATAATAGTAGATAGTATAAGAAGCAGACAATTTACAGAAAAAAAGAGCTAGAAATAAATCTATGCATTTATGGACTGATTTATGACAACCTGCCAAGAACACACAAGGAAAGTGCAGTCCCTTTAATAAATGGTACCGAGAAAATTGGATACTCACATACAAAAAACAAGAAATTGGGCCCTTAGCAGACACCACATATAAAAACTAATTCAAGATGGATAGAAGACTTTAAAAGACACGAATCTGCAAAACTACTAGAAGAAAACATAAGGGAAAGTTCCGTGACATTTGGTCTGGAAAAGGAATTTTTGGATATGATCCCTAAAGCATAGGTAACAAAAACAAAAATTGATAAATGGATTATATCAAATAAAAAAGCTTCTGCATTGCAATGAAAAAGAAAATCAAAAGAGTGAATAAGAACTCTACAGGAGAAAATATTTGTAAACCATACATCTGATAAGGGATATCCAAATATCCAAAATATACAAGAAACTCAACTCAATAGCAAGAAAAGAAATAATCCAGTTAAAAACTAGGCAGATGGGGCTGGGGCTGTAGCTCAGCAGCAGAGTGCTTGACTAGCATGCGTAAGGCACTGGGTTCCATCCTCAGCACCACATAAAAATAAACAAATAATACAAATGCATTCTGTCCACCTACAACTACAAAAAAATTTTTTTGAATATTAAAAAAAAACTAGGCAGATGATCTGACCAGATGATTCTCAAAAGAAGACATACAAATGGTTAATACATGTTGAAAAAATGCTCAATAATGCTAGCCATCAGAAAAATGCAAACTAAAATCACAATAAGATATGACCTTATACCTGTTAGAACAGCTATTATCAAAAAATGAGAGATAGCTGGGCAGGATGGCACACATCTGTAATCCCAGTGGCTCAGGAGGCTGAAACAGGAGGATCACAAGTTCAAAGCCAGCCTCAGCAATGGCGAGGTGCTAAGTAACTCAGTGAGACCTTGTCTCTAATAAAATACAAAATAGGGCAGAGGGAAGGAGGGAGGGAGGGAGGGAGGGAGGGAAGGAAGGAAGGAAGGAAGGAAGGAAGGAAGGAAGGAAGGAAGGAAGGAGAGGGAAGGAGGGAGGGAGGGAGGAGGAGAAGAGAAGGAGAAGGAGAAGGAGGAGAAGAGAGGAGAGGAAGGAAACAGGTGCTCATGAGGATGTAGAAATAAAAAACAGAAACACACTACATTGATAATAGAAATGTAAATTACTATGTAAATGAAAAACAGTATGGAGTTTCCTAAAAAAGCTAAAAATAGAACTACCATATGATCCAGTAATCATACTGCAGGGTATGTATCCAAAAGAGTTGAAATCAGAATACCAAAGAGATACCTGCACTCCCATGTTCACAACAGCATTGTCCACAAAAACCAAGATACAGAACCAGACTAAGTGTTCATTAGCAGGTGAATGGATAGAGAAAATTTGGTATATATACACCTCACAGAATATTATTCAACCACAAAAAATAAAATAAATAAATAAATAAATCCTGTTATTTGCAGCAACATGGGTGAACCTGGAAGACATTATGTAAAACAAGCCAGGCACAGAAAAGCAAATATTGCATGATTTCACTTATATGCGGGATCTAGAAAAAGTTAAACTCACAAATGCAGAGAGTACCCTGGGTTCATTTCCCAATACCACAAAACAACAATATATGCAAAGGTAAAATGGTGGTTACCAGGGACTTAAGGGAGGGGGTTGTGTGAAAACATACTGGTCAAAGGATACCCAATTTCACTATGTTGTCATTATTTTACCACAAAGTGACAATAGTTGGTAACAATGTATTATATTCTTGAAAACCAGTGAGATTAAATGTTAAATGTTGCTGGGTCATGGTGGCAATCCCAGCTACTTAGGAGGCTAAGGCAAGAGGATTGCAAGTTGAAAGCCAGCCTGGGCAATTTAGCAAGACTCTATCTCAAAATATTAAGTCTTTAGAAAGGGCTAAGGCCCTGAGGCCGGGCACAGTGGCACACACTGTAATCCCAGCTACTGGAGAAGCTAAAGCAGGAGGATCACCTACCTCAGCAACTTAGCGAGGCCTCAAGCAACTTAATGAGGCTCTGTCTCAAAATTAAAGATAAAGGGCTGGAGATGTGGCTCAAGTGGTAGCGCGCTCGCCTGGCATGCGTGCGGCCTGGGTTGGATCCTCAGCACCACATACAAACAAAGATGTTGTGTCCGCTGATAACTAAAAAATAAATATTAAAATTCTCTCTCTTTGAGAAAGAGAAAAAAAAATTAAAGATAAAAAAAGGCCTGAAGATGTGGCTCAGTGGCTAAGCACTCCAGGGTTAAAACACAGGTACCAAAAAAGAAGAAAAGAGAGCTGGAGATGTAGCTCAGGGATAAAGCACTTGCATAGCAAGTGTGAGGACCCGAGTACAACCCCAGTACCTCTGGGGGAAAAATTTTAAATGTCAAGTATTCTCATAACAGAAAATAAGTATGTGAGGAAATACTTGTGTTAATTAGCTCAAACTAGCAATTTTTATACATATTTTAATTTAGCAATTTATACATATTTCAATTTAGCAATTTTTACATATTTCAATTCAGCAATTTTTACATATTTCAAAACATCCTATTTTACACCTTATACCCAACCTTGTCAATTAAAAAAAATTTTTTTAAGTAGAAAATAACCAGATTTGAAAACTAATAATCTTTTAATTAAACAAGATTTAAGGCTAGGGATCTAGTTCAGTGACAGAACACTTGCCCAGCAAGCACAATGCCTTGGGTTCATCCCCAGCACCACTATCCCCCCCAAAAAATCTATTTTTCATAATATAAACGACAACTTCTATTTAAAACAAAATGTTAATAGAGATTCGGGTAGGGGGAATCCAAAATCTGTTCAGATTTTTATACCTTCCTTTCACTCAAAGTCCACTGATGAATTAAATGCATTGAGGGTTTACTCTGTGCAAAGTCTTGGAGACACAGAGGTTAGTATAACACACTTTGGGCCCTCATAGAAACTTTATTAGGATAAAAAAAAATCTTCACAAGTGACTGTAATGCAAAAGAGAAATACAATTATGAATCATGGATGCCAGGTATCACATTTCCTCATTCCCAAAATTAACAAATGCTTTCTTTCCACTCCACCATCGCTGCCAGCCATTATCAAAATCCCTATCATATATGTTCTTCTCTTCTAGCTACCTCCCAAGTACATTATTGTATGAAAAACCATAAACACCTATAGCCTCTCAGTCTCACTTCCCAAACTCTTATTGAGTACCTAAATACATAAGAAAACGTGATTAGATCCTAAATTTAACATCAGTTCCTTAGAGAAGTGGTGTCATTTCCAAAGTACATTTTTATTGAGTTATTTAAATTTATTACAGCTCAACAATAACATAATATAGTGATGGCTTCTGCCAAAATATACTAATAAATTTGCACATGCCTGGATGGAAACTCCAATTTAGCAGAACCACGCAGTGCTGAACACGTGTGGGACCTGGCTCTCCACTGCCCTGCATCCATTCTGCCTCTCAAGTCAACTGCCAAGTACGCAACAAACCGAAAAAAAAAGGAAAAGGGAAAGGGCAGGCTGACGGATTCATTTCCCCTGGTCACTCACAGTAACGTTCTAGCTGTCGAACACATGCGGTATGTGTGCTTCAAGAACATTTGCACACATACTCTATTGAATATCATCATTACTGGTAATTCTTTACCCTTTGGAGGGAAATTTGGCTTTTGAAAACATTCCATAGTCACCCAGAGTTGGGCTTGGTGAAGGAGTTGATTGTTGAAGCCCAATCAAGCTCAAAAAACAACATACAGTTATGTAAAGAAGGAACTTCCTTGTGGAATTCATAAGCAACTCTGATAATAACCCCAAGACAAGTTCTAAAAATGGCACTAGGGTTTCTATGAAACTATCTGGCAACATGACAAATTTTAAGGAAAGCACGCCCAGTGTGTATGCATGGACACACACAAAGTGCCCTATATAATTTTTTAAATTTCTCTTCATTTTAGTTGATCCTCATTTTTAGAAAAATGTTAGTAAATTAAAATCTAACCATCGATAGTTACACAACTAAATCTACCATATTAAACTACTTGTGTTGATGTGTAATTTAATATTGGCTTCATCTAAGGTGAATAAATACTACCTGTTATATTTCTTATTCTTCAGGAAGCAGGGCATTGGGTTTGATTTTCATGAAAGGAAATATTATACATATTAAAATGATCCACACATAACTTTTTTTTACAAACCCTTGCTTTATCATGCCAGGGAGAATTCCACCAAATAGACAGATATTACCAAAGAAGAAGTACTACCTTGTGGGTAAAAGATGCAATGTGAAGGGGTGGGGGGTGGAGGTGTCTTTTCCTGACAGACAGCAAACTCCTCAGTTCTCCTCTCAAACTATCAAAATTTCATGCTGATTATGCCTTCACTGTCAATAACTTTCTAGAAATTAAAAAAGAACAGAAAAAATCCAGGAGTACTCTTCCTCCTTTATCATACTTCTCTGACTTTTCTGAAATTTACAAATCATTCAAGCATACGTAATTACAAATGAAATAACAACACACACCCACACTTTTAAAAGATTAACACTGTGCTCTCTTTGTCCTTTCCATTTCGCTTACAAATGTGTGTTTCCCACCTTGGAAACCCTTCACTCAATCCTCCCTAAATCCTCTATGGCTACAGTTCTGTTCTTCCGCCAACATTCTGGAATAAGAGGTACATTTCTTTCAGGCGTTTTCTCAACTATCCAGTTATTGCATAACCTTTGGGAATCTGATCCTCACTCCCTAAATTTACTCCCTTCTCCAAGATCACCAATGGCCTCTTTAAAATGAAATATTGTTTTCTTTTTCTCCTTGCCAACAATAGTGATAAGCACTATTCTAGATGCTAGGGACACACCAGCATACAAAACAGATAAAAATTGCCATCCTTGTGGATATGACAATCTAATGGAACAAACGTGATTATATAGAGCCTAAAGGGGCTGGGGTTGTGGCTCAGCGGTAGAGTGCTTGCCTAGCATGTTCAAGGCACTGAGTTCGATCCTAAGCACCACATAAATATAAATAAATAAAATAAAGGTGTTGTGCCCAATTACAACTAAAAGCAAAATATTTTTTTTAAATAGAGCCTAAAAATGATAGACAGTGATAACAAGAGGAAAATACAACAAAAGGAAGGAGAGTGTAAAACACTGGGGAAGGCTGCCAGTGCTGCCTCTGCCAATCCTCCCCCTTGGGTGTACCTAAACACTGCTTCAAATTGTAACTAAAATTCATAGTAAATTTACAAAACAAAAATCACTAGCCACACTTTTTAGACTTCTGTATTTCTGCTGCAGGCACAAGTGTCACTCAGCTAGTCCAATGGAACCTACCCAGCAGTCATCTTCAACTTCTGTGCTGCTAGTAGCAATTCCCACCTCCCTTCCTTACTTCTGCACACACTTAGGAACTTTTTAATCCTGTTAAATCCCCTGTTGTACTTTTCATTCTATTTTCAATGGCATCAACAGTTTCAGTGCATTCTCTTTTTTCATCATGTATGACATTTTAAAAAATAATAAGGGACCCAAAGCACTGTTTGGGGCTGTTTCCCTGTCCTGTTAAAGTATTTCCATTGGCCCCAAATTTCAACTGTGAAACACAGGCATTCAGTGCTTTCCCCACGTGCATGTCAGGTCTATTCCAGCTTCTCCCACACTGTTTCATCATGCCCACCTCCCTGAACAACCTGGGAAGCTGCTGCCCACTTCCTTGCAATCTGTCCTGATGGACATCTCACCTCAGCTTCGGATAAGCGTCTTCATTGCAATCTATTATGCTCTCCCCTCCTCTAATTTCTGTCACATTCCTTCATTCATCATTCATAAGCAACTTATATGTTCAATTTTTGTTGGTATTTTTAACAAACATATGAACTATCCATGGTAACAAGGCAATATGGACACCACGCTTTAATAAACACCATATGCTCCCAGAAAGGAAACATACCTTCTACCTTTCTTTACTCCCCATATCCTTTAGGAAATGTCAAGAAACTTTTTTTTTTCCTAGAACTTGAGTGGCAGAATTGCTCTGCAGAAAATAGCTATACTAACTTCTCTAGTATGACTGATTCAGAAGCCCAGAAAGATTAACAAAGTAATGAGACTGAGGTCCTGAGGCAAAGGTAAATAGGATTCCATGTCTGGTCAATATTTATTATCTGCAAAATAAATACCTCTTTCCCCTAGAAGCACTTGCCTCTCCCGCCCTCAGCCCGCCACCACCCTGTCTATTACCAAAGCCTCTCAGGGTCTGTCCAGTTTTGATTTATGCTTTTGCCCTTTTCCTTACATCTCTAGAGTACTAACCCACATGTGACACACTCCTAGTGCTAATTTCTTATTTCATTCTTCAATTACTTTGCTTTTCACTTCTTTCTTTTATCATCTGTAGGGTTATTTTTATTTATTTACTAAAATATCCACTATTTACATAATTTGACCTATGTTCAACATTCAACATAGTAAAATAAAAATACCTAATTCTATACCTGATGTGATATGAATTTTTCATTAATGATAACTTGGCTTCAAAAACCTTTAGCCATACTCCATAAATATATACAATTATTATGTGTCAAATAAAAACTTTTAAAATTTTAAAGAAGGGATTTATTTAATCTATTTATGTACATACACAGAGAAAGGAAAAGAGAAAATATATAGAAAGTCATTGCCAATCTTATCTGCATATTTTCCTCTAAGTTAAAAATGTGTGCTGATTTTAACAGTTACACCAGAAAAAGTTAAAACTATGTACTGAGAGTCGCTCTTTATGTATATATATAAACACACACACACACACATATATTGTAGTTGTAGATGGACAGCATGCCTTTATGCCTTTATTTCCTTATTTTTGTATGCAGTGCCTTACACATGCTACACACTCTGCCACTGAGCCCCAGCCCCACCCTAAGTCACTCATTTTAATGTTATTTGATGCAGCACTGTTTTAAACAGGCTACCTGTATAATGATCATCATTTAATTAATATCCAAATACTTTGAGAGCCAATAACAGTTCCACAAAACAGCTGGAAATCAAATATCAGAGACAATTACTCACAGCTGGCTTTATGCAACTGATGCCATATTAAATAAGCTTACTCCACGAACTATCTTCCTTCCCCAAAAAATAAAAAAAAAAAAGAAAGAAATTCCATAGAAGGCTCTTTATGAGGTTTTTCATTTTAAGTTTGCTGAACATATGCCAATATTAAAGATTTTCAAGAGGTCTATACGGTAAAGATTTTCAGTAAAAGTACACGTTGTTTTCCATACCATTCTGCCCACTTGCAACATTTTAGAACTTTTTTCTTTTTCTTTAGTTTAATACAAAAATAGAAAACTGTACCAAACCACAAAGTACACTAGACATTTGTATTTTTATAACTGTGGGATTCAGTTTACTGTTTTGATATTGGGTGCAATTTATTATTTTTGTAGAGATGTCATGTCTCAACAACTTAGTAATCTATCAAACCAAAATACTGGTTTCAAACCATTGTTTCAAATCATCATTTAAAGCATTTTCTTGTATCATATCATTCAAGGTATATGAAAGGCAATTTATTTGTAAACAATAATAATTAGATATACGCCAAGTATTATGATGGGTGTTTTACAACTGTTATCTCCTAATTTCCATAACAACTCCACCAGTAGATAATTTACTCACCAAAGGGAAAGATAATCAGTTTTTAAACTTCTACAAACTCCAGTAAACAAGGTTATCATTTTTTATCTGCTATAGAACAGTTTACAAATCTCAAATAGAGATATTCTCATATTCACCTCTTGTACGTGTTCATTCTCCTATTCCTTCCTTCCTTGATTCATATTCTCCCTCTCCCCCTTTAAGAAAAAGGCTTTAATAATAATAATAATAAAAAAAACCTACCATGGGTGATACATGCTGTAGTTATCTACCCAGTCTTTTTTTTTTTTTTTTTTTTTTTTTTTTTGAGACATGGTCTTGCTAAGTTGCTTAGACCTCACTAAATTGCTGAGGCTGGCTTTCAATTTGCAATCCTCCTGTCTCAGCCTCCTAAATTGCTGGGATTATAGGCACGCACCACCCCACCCAACTACACAGCAACCTTAAAACTAAAGCCATGCTTTATGAAACTTTACAATTAGTCCTCATGTTGTTTCATCTATGATACAACATTTCTAGAATCACTTTTTGCAAAAACTAAAGTTAACATTTCTAGAATCACTTTTTGCAAAAACTAAACTAAAGTTAACTTAACTTTAACTTTAGTAGTAGCAGTTTAGTAGTAGCAGTTCAACCACAACATATCACTTTAAAAAAATAATCTAAATCATTTGTAAACTACTAAACACCTTAAAATAAACCAAGATAGTATTAATTACACTAGAAACAAATGACAACATCAGAGCTCATGCGAACTTCACGCATATCGTCTCTGTCCTACTATTTCCTCACACTTATCCAGATACTGATGTAATATCTGCTGTTGTAATATGTCCTCTTGTTTTTCAGATCCTCTTTGACCTTACAAAATATCCTCCTTGGCATCTTTTAAAACTAGCACAGCTTCTGATATATAGTAAGCCCATCAAATCAAACACATCGATTCAAATTTTTCTCCCAATGCACTAAAAAGGGTAACTCTCATTTTTATGCCTCCACCAATTTTCTTGACATGCCATAGTTTCACTGAATTGATTTAATTTATGGATTTTCAGTAGAATGAATATCATTTTCTTAAACAGATCTTTTATTTTTGCATGTAAGTACAAATTATTTTCTGTAAGATTATGTGAAAGAAATATTTACATTTCAAATGCTCTCTTGCAATTCTGTTGAGCTTTCACAGTCTTTCTTATTTGCTTTATTGTATCAACATAAACAATCAACTTTACCTCCCCCCTAAAAATAAAATAAGCATCCACATCATCTAATTCTCTATCAAGACAAAATGTTATTCAACACTTAATGATTATGCCTCACAAAAAAAACATTAAATAAAGTTTCCATGATCATCTCTCATTATGTGAAGGAAAAAAAGGATGTTATCGAGGGTTTGTGGTAAAAAGTTCTGTCACAATTGCCACAATTTTATAAATCTCCAAAATAGGTCATAATGCATAAAATTATTGGAATAAGAATAACCATTCGCACTCTATAAATGGGCCATTTACTGCAAGGAATTACATCTTTTAGTAGGGATAAATACTTAATAACCGTCTTTTTTTAGAATAGTACAGTGCAATATTTAAAAAAAAAAATTACACAGCCCAGCAAGAGGAGCAGGTGTGATCAGAAATGATTCCCATAACAAATAGGTGTTCGGGAGTAAGAGAGTAGCAAAGAACAAAAGGAAGATTCTAGATTATAGTCCAGTGCCTAAATTCTTTCCATCCCTGGGTTTTAGGATTGGAAGGAAAATGTTATAAGAAACAACAAAAGAGACTATTAAAAAGTGTATTTTAATATACTTTGCATGTGAGCACAGTGGGTAAGAGACTAAAACTCGAGAGCCAGGCTGAGTTTTTAAAAAGTCTGCAACTCTGTCATTCCCATGCTTTTTTTTTTTTTTAAAGAATTTAACCTCTATTTTTTATTTATTGTCTTTTTATGTGGTGCTGAGGATCAAACCCAGTGCCCCTTCAGTGGTAGGCAAGCACTATACCACTGAGCCACAATCCCAGCCCACTTGCATGCTTTTTAACTGTGGACAAGTCACTTAACCTGAGAATCAGTTCCATTTAAAAAAATAGTGATAAAACTAATACATAGCATTTTCATAAGGATTAAATGAGAAAATACCAGCAAAACCCTTAGGTGCTATCCTGACAGTTGGGAGACATATTATGCAGATATAGATGGGATTTTGGTAGGCTCTAGCAACCAAGTTCACATGTAGATGATATAGATATACAAACAACAAATCTGAATCTTAAGTGTAAAGATTCAAGGGTATGTGTACCTAGAAGATAAAATTATTTTCTAATAATAATTATATCCACTGTCACAGATGAGTTTTTTTCAATAAGGATGCCAAGATTATTAATAAATACTTAAAACATTATGATAGAGATGCCATACAAATGAGCAGAGCATAAAGCTTACAAGTTTTTCCATGCTGCTTTCTCAGGACTTTTCTCTCTAGAATTTTATAAGGCATGCTCCAAAAGACTTTAAAAGCTTACACTATATCTGAGAGATAATCTAAATTACCATAGCTCGAATTTAAAAAAAAAAAAGTCTAAACACTAATAAAAGCAACCATTAGATTCTTGATCTGTTTATCAAAGCTGATCACACAAGGGGTCAAATTTAATATATATGAAGATAAGCAATTACTATGGCTGTGACTAACCAATTATCACAACTGCCATTACAATCTAAATTATTTCTTCAATTTAAGGAACACTTTCACATCACTGTTTTGTTCATTTGTATATTTTGTAAATGTTTGTGGAACCTAGTAAATATCAAAGTGGCCAAATCAAATGGACCCTGTCTTCAGGGATCCCAGATATGTCTCTAATCATGGCTTAGGGATTTCAAATTGTGTGAAGGATGGTCCTGATTCATACAAATGGGAAAAAAACAAAACTGTCCTGGCAAATAAAGTTTACTGTTTAGTTTTAAAAAAAAAACCTACAACAGAACAACAAATCATATACAAGTATCATTTAACTATTCTTTTTTGCAGTGCTAGGATTGAACCCAGGGCCTTATGGATGCAAGGCAAGCATTCTACCAACTGAGCTATATGCCCAGCACAGTAGTTTTAATTATTCTTAAAACTACCTCCAAATACAGTTGAGAAGTCTTCTAATCACAAGCTTTGTGAAATTAATTTCACAGAAGAAATTCATTACAAAGTTAAATTCTACTAACAGTTTTTTATAATATTAATTTTTTTAGTTATAGGTGAACACAATATCTTTATTACATTTTTTAATGTGGTGCTGAGGATCAAATCCAGTGCCTCACGCATGCTAGGTGGGCGCTCTCTTAGCCACAACCTCAGCCCTCTACTAACAGCTTTTAATCCACATGAATAATCAATTATCCAAAACAATTTCATCTTAAAATCTTTAGAATGCTTTACAGAAACCCATTTATGATCATATCCAATTTCTTTAAACATACACATGAAGAATGCCCTCGTTTAAGATGCTTTCTTTTTTCCCTTCTCTCCCATGTAAAGTTAACACATCACTGGCAATCAAAAGCAGTCAAAAACCTATGTATTCACAATGTAAAACTTTAAAGAACTTTAATGTTTAATTAATTCCAAATATTTTACCACTGGGAATTAACAAAGGCCTGAAAATGTAACCTATAACAATATACAGAAGAATTATTACAATGCTTTTTACTTTTTGAACCCTAACGAGGACGTAAAGCCCACTTTAATATGACTTCCTGCCTTGTACTCAAAAAGTTTCATTGTGCCGGGCAAGTGGCCTGTAATCTCAGTGGTTCAGGAGGCTGAGGCAGGAGGATCACCAGTTCAAAGGCAGCCCCAGCAATGGAGAGGCACTAAGCAACTCAGTGAGACCCTGTCTCTAAATAAAATACAAAATAGGGCGGGAATGTGGCTCAGTGGTCAAGTGCCTTTGAGTTCAATTCCCAGTACAAAAAAAAAAAAAAAAAAAAAAAGGTTTAATTGTGAAAGAGGAAGATGATGATGTCCAAGTTGATATAGAGAGAACATACATTACAAATTCACTTCAACGGAGTCCACTACCTTTTGGAGTCACTACTTTAAAGCACAAAGTAGCAGATGTACATCCATATATTTGCCACATCTAGAAAAAAATATTAAGATTATGCACTTGACTCTAGCCTAATATCCTAAAAGCAGTAATATAGCAAATGGGAAGTGAATGAAACAAACATCTCTAGCTATAGTGCGAACACTACCAAGGATATCCCTATGGTTTGAGTAAGAATGTAAAATCAGAAAGACAGTGGTTTAGGTGTGGTCTAGAATTTACTGGTCTTTTGATTTTGGGAAAGTACATCAACCCCCTTCATACATAAAATGAAGTGAAACACTGTTCATTGGATTTCGGAGAGAAATGAATACTATAAAATAGGCAAAGTATGAAGGTCATGCCTGGCTTTCCTAAGTATTGGCTATTGTTCACAATCATATGAAAGTTATTGAAGAAAAATAGGGGAGAATCAATTTGGTAAAAAGTAAATTTCATAAAACAAGATTTTTAAATGAGAAGATACATGTGTTTATACTTGATATAAAATTTTAAAGCCTTTATACAACTAAAATACTAAATACTAATGTAATGTCAAAATTCAATGAAATAATCCCATTAAAAACAATGTGACTAATGAAATCAATATCACATTTCATACTTAGATATTAGATTTAAAACAGATTTTCCTTTTTTACAAATGGGGAAAAGCCTGATTGGACAGATCAGTAATACCTGTGTCATAACTGTCTCACACTGTCCCACAGGATCACTCACCCGATGATCTCAGAACAACAGTGTTCCTCTAGGTAAAGAAAGAGGATGCAGCTGCTTCTATCTATAAATAGGATGCTGCTACACTGGTTTAGAGGACTATTGTTTGCTCACCTTGTCAATCAAAATTATTTCCTCACTTCTAAAGAAGAGGTCAAGTTGTAGAATTCTTATATTCTAACTGGGGAAAAAAAAAAAAAAAAGGTAAGCCATGAGAAAATAGTCAACAAAAGGGCAAAATAAACCACAGAAAGTAACGAATAAATGGTGAATAAATGGCTGGTAAATAAATAGTAAGTTCCATCATGATATAGCCAATGAACTCGTCCTTTTGAAATAACAAATCGCTGTGATTTTGAAGATCAGAAAACACAATGTCACTGAAATTTAATTTGCCATATCTGCATGAGTAGTTTTTCAGTGGTCAAACTTGATTCAGAAATGTCTTTTTTAATTAAAGATCTCTTAGACAGCAAAAACATCACTCTATGGAAATGTCTACGTTATGGGTACTACAAGAAAAAGAATTTTCCCCATATTGATTCAAGCAACACATTTCCCCTAGAGAATGATGATGCCTGGCATTTACCATACAGTGGAACTGAGTTTATGAATTCTTTTGTCCGTAAAATGAAGAAATGCTGTGGAAAATATAAACAATTTCATGATCCAGGAAAGAATTGTAGGAGATACTGCACACAGGCACTACACATGACAGTGATGGCAGAAAGTAACAACTGGGAGGACTTACTTTGGCAGTGGACTCTCACAGAAATCTTGACTTTGCCATTTTGCTGTGAGACACTGGTAGAGTTACTTAACACCTCTAAGCTTAAATTTCAACATCTGTAAATTGAGGGTAGTTCCTACACTTTAGAGTGTTGCTGTGAAGATCCAATAAAATAAGGAATATACAGCACTTAAACACTGGCAATTATACAGCTATTGCTGCTGTTCAAACTAAGAAAGAAGGGAATTCAGCCAGACTCTAAAATGGCCAAATACAACAAATATGAATAAGGGCTATTAGCAGATAGCCAATGACAATTTTTGGTTCCTTCAAGTTCCAGGGTACAATTTAGCAAACACTAGTAAAATTTCATCCTTCTCAATAAGACTCAATTAATAATGCACAAATGGAATAAATTTAAAAATCATGAAGCTCTGGGTTCAATCCCTAGCACTATAAACAAACCAAAAAAAAAAAAAGAAAACAGTTTTGTGTACTTTAAAGACAACTGTAGTTTTGCTTTTTGTCTTTGATTATGTTTTTCGGTACTGGGGTCAAACTTAGGGCCTCCCACAGGTAGGGCAAGTGCTCTATCACTGAGCTGCACTGCCAGCCCTGCTTTTTAAGATACTTTTGGTTGTTCTCCTGAGTATGTGGCTATAGTTAACTCAGAATTGGGGGCATTTTGTTGTTGCTGTTACAATCACCAAGGGCTGTTATTGGTGATTACTGCTCTCTCTCCACAAAGAAGAGAACATTTGCACAAATATTCAATAAGGAACTCTGTAAATGTCAGGTGTCAGCTACTTAAAAGCAGAGAGATTTGGGCAGGTAATTATTGAATGACCTCTGATAACCTTTTAAGTGCTCTCAACAAAGATAGTTCAGGTACTGACCACAGAAGATGGGAGGTTAACTAGCTGATACGGAAATCCTTCCAGCCCAGGACATATAAAGGAGAACCAAAAAAAAAGGAACATGCCTGCCTTTGCTTTTTGTTCCCGTACAGCCTATAGCTATAATTATAACTAAGCAATAATGCTATCCCCCAGAAAAACAATGGAAGATGAAGGACAACTGAACTGCAGTTCCTGGACATGTGGGGTGGGGGGAGGCTAGAAGAGAATAGGCAGAAATTCTCTCTTCTCACTTCTGACAAAATGCAATGCAAACATTTTTTTAATTCTTTTTATTGTTTATTGATTTTATTTTTTTAAATACACAACTGCAGTGGAATGCATTACAATTCTAATTACACATATAGAGCAATTTTTCATCTCTGTATATAAAGTATGCTCAAACACTCTTAAGATTAAATTTTTCCTAGTTAATATTTATCTCCTTTAAAAAGAGAGTTTTATAAACTATGGGTAAATGGCAAAAAGATCAATAGAGGGACGAGAGGAGGGGTGGGGAGAGGGAAGGAGAAGGAGAGGTACTGGAGTCTGAATCAGAACAAGATATATTCCACGATTTTATAATTATGTCAAAATGGATTTCTACTGTCATGTATAATTAAAAAGAACCAATTAAAAACAGGGAGTATTATAAACTTTAATATTACTCAGGAAATACCAAAGAAAACAAGTCTTTTAAACAACCTAATTGGGAGAAATTTACTCTTCAATGTGGAACCACAGGCATCATCTGCTTCTACAGGCACTCATGTATCACTGCCACTGCACCTGTCTCTTTCCCCACCTGGACTCCTTCTAACCCCCCACCCCATTCCCCACCCAATCTGCTTGTTACTGCCACTGACACAGAGGAAAGAAAAAGGGGTGGAATCTCTAAATTTCTCAAGTAGCTGTCACCAATGAAACTTCAGCAGCAGACATACACTGGGGTTCTTTTTTAAAGCCCAAATCAGAAACCTCATATTTTGAAAGACAAGGAAAATCATAGCAATAGAAAAATTGAAGTTGTCATGTCATAAAAGTTTCTCTCCCTCCTGAAGAACAAACCAGGTGAAGAATTTCTTTTTACAAATAGGTTACAGGGACTAAGCACAATAGTCAAATCAAAGGCATGACTCTGAAACCTTTGAAATCACTTTAAAAGGTCACAAGCTTATGATTCCCAATCTACAAAATAACAAACATAATAATTTTAGGATATCTATAAGAGTGAATGAAAACAGTGGCTCTTTTTTATTGTGAACAGCATTTTATTATTATCATGCTTAAGTTTCATTCAACATCACACAGTTCCACCAGGTGAGATCCTTACCACAAAGGGCAAAGTTGCAGTCCTGACCTCATGGTCAATGGTATCTGCATAAGTGTGTTGATACTTATAGATCAAATGGAGGGTCTTTTGTGAATAAAGTATAGCTGAGCAACATCTTTTCTTCACTTTGGATGGACAATGTAAGATTCTTGAATAGCCAAATAAAGTAAATAACCAATGAACCAAGCTACATGCCAAGTAGGGGAAAATAGTCTCTCAACTACACTTAAGTCACTCCGTTTCTTAGATAACACATACTGCTGAGCTCCCTCTCTAGCCAAACTAAATCATTAATTCTAGATACCTAAGAATCTAGATCATAAGCAGAAATCCACTTGCCACTCTCGAGTAATTTTTGTAACCAGGTGAGTCTGGGAAACAAAAATAGGGAATATTTGAAGAAATCACTGAATTTGTACCATGAACAATTCGGTTCCTTGTCAAAAGTATCTTATTTCCACCAAACTCGATAATGTGCTACTAAATGGCCCTGTAATATGAGAATTTATATTTTTCAGATAAGGTATAAAATTCATGACTGTTGTTACAACAATAAGTTAGCTTTATAACTCTCATAAAGTACCACAACCATCCAGCAATGCTATAAGCCAGGTAAGGAGAAAACATGAACACATGGGACCTTAAATATTGCAACAAGCTCCTGGCTCAATGAATTTTAGAATAAATGTATATAAATATTTGTTATTCCTTTTATGAAAACAAATGGTACACAGAGACATTGTGATAGTGGTCCGACTTGAGAATTTGAAAGCCTGGATTTTAATCTCAGCTTTCCTAAAAACACTTCTCTGAGCCTTACTTATAAAACAGGGTGTTAATGACTTCATAGTTTTACCATCACAGTTAAAAGAGAAAAGGGTATAATATTAATAAAAGTAACACATTTCAGCTATACTGACCTTGTATAGGCACTATTCATACCTATTATAACTATTATTTTTATCAAAATTTTATATCAGCAAGCTGGAATTTTTGTATATAACTTGCCCTTCTATTCCTACCCAACTCTTCAAGATTCTAACCTAAAATGCAGCCAATTAATTTAATTAATGGATTCAATAGTGGCAAACCCATAAAAGCTACCTGTTTGAAAAGGATCCTTTTCAATCCTAGCAGGAATCTTACGAGGTAGTTTTTTCATTGTCCCCCTCTTTTGCAGATAGATGAGGCGTTGACAATTTAAGTAACTTGCTCAAGATCACATAGCTTATAAATGAAGGAGATAATCTAGCATTCTTAACCATCCCGATAAACTCTCTCTCTCCAGCATAAAATCCACAGAATTTTAGTCCTTTCCTCCCAACCTCTAATTCAGTATCCTACATAGTAAGGACAGATCTTGTACTTCCAATTAGGTCTTATGCATACTTCTTTTCCAGCACACAAATGAAAATGGTCTCTTTAAAATCATCTTACCTATCTGGTCATTCAAGGATATACTGGTATGTCTAGCCAAAGTACATTTTTTAAAAATTCTATGTAAGCCTACTTGTCAAGCTTGGAATATATTCTTGCTGTATTACCTACCCTTGATTGTTAATTATGATTTTTAATACATATAATCACCATTTGGACTTCTTTAGTACTTAGTACTTAAGCTGGACTTAGTACTCCACTAACTTTATCCAAAGAGAAGACTGATAACCTACAAACAGTCACGATTAGTCTGCCTACCTTTGCATCTTGATAATGCTATAAAAGACAGAAATTCACAATGAGTGGCTTTTATGAGTTTGACACTACTGAATTTGGATGATGATGGCTGCATTTTAGATTAGAATGTTGAAAAGAGTTGGACAGAACTAAGAAAGAGAACTCATAAACAAAAAGTAATTCATGGGCTGGGGATGTGGCTCAAGCGGTAGCGCGCTCGCCTGGCATGCGTGCGGCCCAGGTTCGATCCTCAGCACCACATACAAACAAAGATGTTGTATCCGCTAAAAACTAAAAAAAAAAAAAAAAATTCTCTCTCTCTCTCTCTCAAAAATAATAATAATAATAATAATAATAATAATAATAATTCAACTTGGCAAACTGTTGATTGCCTGAGAAATGTAAATCCTTGTATTTGAATTAAGTATACTTTTCTCAAAGGTTTCAGAGCAAAGAAGGTAGAAGGGGATGATTTTCAAAGGAATTCTATAGTTTTTCTACACTTTGTAACAATACACATGATAAATAAAATAATTGTTTTTCAAGATCACATTTTCTTTTTAAATGAGTCCACCATTAATACATTGCTTTTACTTTACAAATGAGTCATTAACCCAGTCTACTACCATGAAGCATAAGGATGCTTTTACTAACTAAATGTAACACAGGCCAGCCAACAGACAAAGCAGTGCTGTTTTATTCCTTGAGAAAGAATCAAAAGAGACACACAGAAATGTCACATCTACAATACTGCCCAAACTAATTCCAGGAATTTCTCCTGACCTAAATAGAGAATTGATTCAGGTGGATAACAACATAATAATGCCCAGTGATAGCTCTACTAGAGAAAGGGATAACATCGCTTATGTTCCCCCTACCTGGAAACTTCTTACAAAGAGCACATTATCTGCTTTCCATTAGCTGCATTTCTTTTCAAGACAGAATTATATTAATGAATATTCCCATCTTTGTTCAAGGCCACAGGGAAGAAAAAAATGCCAAAACATTCAATTTTCTAATCCTCTTGGATCTTGTCAAAACAAGGAAAAAGAAGTAAAAAGAAATGGGAAAGAAGCTGACCGTCAATCAAAATGGAAAGTTAAAACTGCTAACCGGAATTCCATATTGGCTTTAAGTGCTAAGTTTCTCAAGTTTTTCTCATCTATGTGCACTTTTGGTAAATTTAAAAATCTTACAGTCTCCTACTATAGTTTAAGATTGTCCCTATTGCCAATTCAAGAATCATGATAACCATCCATACAAATTAAAATTTTCTTCATGTAAATCTCTATGGTTCATATTAAATTTCAAATATATAGAAATACTATGTTTTTTCACACCCAAAAATTATTGCTTTAAATAAATATATAAGCTCCCACTTTTCAATGGTTCACACTATACATATTTATAACAGGTTATACAACTGATTGGCTTTCTCGGCAAACAGAATCTTAAGGTACACATATTATTCTTATACCAATTTCTATAAACAGAATGTTTACCTACACCCACTTGATCTTATGTAAAATTCTTAAAAAGCATGGACAGGAATCTGAGATCTGGAATTAAATACTGTCGGAGAACCTCAGCAAGTCACCAATTTCCTCTGATAAGTAAGAGACTCTGAATTCCAAAATCTTTTTAGTCACTCATTAACCCAGTCTGCTACCTATTTCCAGAAACTGTTTATTGTAAAATTCATCAAGTAAATTTGACACCCCAAAATATCCATCACTAACCACTAGTTCTTTTCTTAAGTGCTTAGTGGAGTAACCCATTTCTGAGGCAATCTAAATTTAAAAAAAAAAAAGAAAGAAAAGAAAAAAACCAAGGCAGTGTGGGTGAAAGGAGTGATTAAAATCTGAGTTCAGTGACAGAAAGAGTATGCATTCTCCAAAAGCAAAGTCAACTTTATGAGTAAAAGGACTCCAAAAGATGGAACCTAAGTCAGTAAGGGTTGATCTCTTTTACCTCTTAGGAGAACTCAAGGATTGTGAAGGGAATGAACCACGGTCATTGTCCTTTCCCAATTCTAGCTACCTAGTAAGATTCTTGCCATTTCACTAACAGCCTGAATCCTGCTTCTCCAGTTCCAACTCTAGGCTGACAATCTCCTAATTAGCTGGCTGAGAACACTGACTTCTCTGAACTGCTAGGAGATACCATGTCATTTATTTAAAATTACACTTCCATAAGTCAATGGTTACAGAATCATAAATAAGATGCTTGAGTCAGAAAATTCTTAGAAAACATCAACCCAATTCCAATTTTTTTATTGTTTTGTTTTGGTTTTGGTTTTCATGGTGCTTGGGATCAAACCCAGGACCTCATACATGCTAAGCAAGCACTCTATCACTGAGCTACCTCCCCAGCCCCCAACCCCCATTTGGGGGGGAGGGTGGTACCAGGGATTGAACTCAGGAGCACTCAACCACTAAGCCACATCCCCAGCCCTATTGTGTATTTTATTTAGAGACAGGGTCTCACTAAGTTGCTTAGCGCCTCACCATTGCTGAGGCTGGCTTTGAACTTGCAATCCTCCTGCCTCAGCCTCCTAGGCCACTGGGATTACAGGTGAGCACAACAGCACCTGGCCCCAACCCCAATTTTTTTAAAGAAACTAATCAACTCATAAAAGGGCAGATTCTTTACCTCAACAATCAGTTAAACTGAAGATCCTTGCTGTGGTATAGTATTTAAAGACTCACTCAAATATTAATTGAAGAGCTACTGCATATAATGCCAAGCACGGTATACGTCTCAATGTAGGTTAACTGTTTCAGTTAGAACATCCCTTACTTGAAAATTTGCACAGTATCCTTCCTTGAATAACCTATAAGTCATTCTAGATATTTTCTCCAAGAGTGAGCAATGATCCAGTTCCAGGAAATTGTGAGAATCGAGGCAAGGAAAGCCACTATTTATCCCAGGAAAAATCTAGCCATTCCTATCCTGTTATTCAAACTACTCACCTTACAAAGTCATTGACAGCTGAAAAAAGAAAGGATTTGGATAAAGACCTCTCCATTCATTAATTACATTTCTAAATTATTAAAACCACCAATATGAACATCTATTTTGAGTCATGCTAAATTTACCAATTTTAATAATAATTTTGTATCCTCAAATAGAAGTTACTTGATTAACAAGACTGGATCTTACTTTTCTTGTCCACAGTGTAAGGAACTATGGTTCTCCAACTTGCGGGCACATTAGAATGACCTGGGGAAGGGTTTCAAAAGTCTCATGCCAGGGTTGGGGTTGTGGCTCAGTGGTGGAGTGCTTGCCTAACGTGTGTAAGGTTCCATGCCCAGCATCAAAAAAAAAAAAAAAAAAAAAAAAAATACTCCAAATCAATTAAATCAGAATCTATGGGGAATGTGATAGTAACCCAGGATAAGTAATTTTTTAAAGCTCTCCAGATGTCTCAGTGTCAGGGAACCAATGAACTAGATGATCCCAACCTTGTTCCAAAATTCTACATCAAAGTAAACTCATGTACACTATACTAGGTAATTAGACTGCTAATGAAGCTAGGGATATAATTAGGAAGTCTGTTAAAGACAAATAAAAGAGATTATTGAAAGCATATAGTATCAGAGCCCAGCACACGCCTATAATCCCAGGACTCAGGAGACTGAGGCAGGAAGATTGCAAGTTCAAGCTAAGCTTGAGCAACTTAGTAAGACCCCATCTCAAAATAAAATAACTAGGGATGTAGCTCAGTGGTAGAACACCCCTGGGTTAAATCCCTAGTTTTGAAAAAGAAAAGAATATAGTATTTGACCAATATAAAAGTGTAAACAATTAAAGTGAATGACACCTAGCAAACATTCCAATATACACTGACTAACCAGAGGTAAGACAATGAAATATAAGACCAGAAATTAAAAAAAAAAAAATAGAAAACTGAGCCAAGAACACACTTGAGATTCATAATACTTACAAAATGAATCATAAATACATGAATCCATTTGGTAATTTCTAGGTTTCTATTCTAAGTTTCTATAACTTTCTCTTGTTGGTACTTTCATAAATTATTGTGCTTTTAAAACAACATGTCAAAGAATCTTGCCCTAGTGCCTAACCAGAATGGAAATGAAGGCCATAAAAATGAAATTCCTTTTTAAAAAATAGGCTACATGAACACATCCTGGTGTGAAATCCAATACCATGAATTAATTATTGTTAATTCATATTACTCTATAGTTTCCTGTCTCATCCAAAAATAATAATGAAAACAATAGTAACAAAAAATTAAGACCATGATGTGTAGTTCATATGGATTATTCTGGCTAATTCTTACACCTAGGTCTAAAAAATATGTAAATTTATTCTGAACTAATCATAAGCATTACCTTTTACCACCAAATGAGACATTAAATTCAGTAACTAAATTATCTCAGAATAACAACACCCTATAACCTGTCAACCACCAAGTACATAAAAGCCATTTTCTTCTAACTATCGCTCTCAGAAAACATAAGTGTATTTAATATTAATTCTAACAGAATTAGTAAGATAAACATGCTGCATAACACATATATATGGACAAAGTTTTTAGGACCATTTGAGCAAATACACATTTTTCACAGTGCTATGTGAATCCTAGATCACTCCATAAATACAAACAATACAAGTTCATAAATAACTAAAGTCTAATAGTCCATATGGACTATGATTCTGCAACAAAACTAAAATGCTTTTAAACTCTGCTTCTCAACCAATTCTTTACAATATTCTGATGTAAGTCTTCAGGGGCAGATTTTACATAAGACTTCATAGCACAGTGCCTATCATGTATCAAGCAGTCCCTAAAACTTTGTTCAATACAAGGTTAAGCTTTTAATTGAACAATAAATGAAAAGGGACTATCAGATTCTAATAAAATATTTAATGAAGCTTAAAATAAATCAGATGACTGCACTGTAATAAGGTGGAGGGGGAACAATAACAGGATATCTGCATTTCAGTACTGATTGTAATATCAGCTTTTGGGGGGCACTATGAACAACACTTAACTTATATTAAGCTTAATACAATTTTTATATAAAAAATGAAAGAAGATAGGATAATATAACTTTTAGCTTCCTTTTAACACATAAAAATTAAACAATGTACAGAATACATTAAAAAAAATCAAAGCAGGCTAGGGTTGTGGCTTAATAGTAGAGCACTTGCCTCGTATGTGCAAAGCCCTGGTTTAATCCCCCATACTGCCAAAAAGGAAAAAGGAAGGAAAAAAAGTCTTAAGCAGTTTTACTCAAAAGGTCACCATGAGGAAAAAAAATCCAAAGGGAAGCAACATAACATAAACTGTTGCCTAAAATGTTGCAGCCTTTGTACTGCATTCTGCCTTTAATTTTCATACCACAATTCTGAAATAGTTCTATTAAGTTCACAAGTATCTGAAACAGATTATAATACATGAGTTTATGACCCATTGGAAATCAAGTCCAGAAACAAATATAGTGGTTTATAGGACTCTTTGCATATTGTTATTACAAAAACAACATATAGAATGATAAACTAATAGTAACAAATTTTTTTTAAAAAAACCTAAAAAAGTACTTTACAGTAGTTTACACTTTTTTGTGATTTACTCTTGTCACTAGATGATAACAACACAAACAATAAAGACTTTAAAGCTAGTTTTTTTGTTTTTTTTTTTAGATCTACCACTCTAATGTTATTAGAAAACTGCTTTATTCTCTATTTTTACTTAGAAAACCCTTTGGCATAACAAAACTCTACTTATGTGTGTCTGTATATACACATCTACTTCCTGGCCCTGCCCTGTGAAAGCCTAGAAGAGGTAACACCCCAGTGGAAATGAGCACCCCCAGCAGCCAGATGCTGGATTCTAATACCCTTCTCTAGTGAAAGGATCCAAGGGTTCCTACAGAAATGGCTGACTCTAGGCCTGGGAGAGGGAAAATGCAAGATGAGCCTAGAGCATTTAGTAGTGCTGAGAAGTTAAGAACCTGCTCAAAGAAGCTGTAGGTGGGGAGAAAGTCACATCAAATTAAAATAGAAGCAAACCTGAAGAAGCTCCAATGCCACAAGCTAGGAAAAAAAAAAAAAAAAAAAAAAAACCTTAGTAGTAAATCATATTCTATTAAATTATAACCCAGAGTATAAAGTGAATATATCTAAGTTCATACTGGTATAAATAATTGAATAAACAAAAAATGTGGGAAACAAGGTAAATCTACTTTATAGAAGCATTCCAAATATAGTACTGCAATTTATCTAGATGCCCTCCTCCAGAAGGTAAACTTTAATTCCTCCACCCCTTAAGTACAGGCTGAATTTTTTTTTAAGGAACTTCTTTTTTTTAAGAGAGAGAGAGAGAGAGAGAGAGAGAGAGAGAGAGAATTTTTTAATATTTATTTATTTATTTTTAGTTTTCGGCAGACACAACATCTTTGTTTGAATGTGGTGCTGAGGATTGAACCCGGGCCACACTCATGCCAGGTGAGCGCGCTACCACTTGAGCCACATCCCCAGCCCATACAGGCTGAATTTAATAACTTGCTTTCAAAGAATAGATGTGGCAGGGAAGGTAATTTTACAGTGGAGAAATCTGACAAACCCAACCTGGCAAGGTAATCAAGATCAACATTAACAGTGATAAGTTATGTCGACAGGGATGCACCTTTAATATAATGTAATGAAAACAGTACTTAATGTCTGTGGTCTTCCTCCCAAACACCCTTAACTGCAGTCTAGAGAAACGCATAAGGCAAATCCCAGTTAAGGGACATCCCACAGAATATCTGACCTCTCAAGGTCATGAAAAACACGTTAAGAATGAGAAGCACAGGTCAAAAGAGAGTTTTAAGGAGGTATGATGACAGAATGCAACGTGGTATCCTGCATGCTATCCTGGAAAAGACACACTCACTAGTGGAAAAGCCAGTGGGGTCAGAACAAAGTCAACAGAAATATACCAATGTGAGTTCTTAAGTTCTTACAAATTAATCATAATAATGTAAGATACTGACATTAGAAAAACTTGGTGAGAGCTACAGAAGAACTTCCTAGACTATCTTTGTAACTATTCTGTAATCTACATTATTCTAGAATAAATTATTTTCTTTAAAAAAAATGTATACTCATGTGGACCTATTAATCTAAAACATGTTTTATGATACAGTAAAAAAATAGAACAATGCAAAAGACTTTCATAGATTTAAGCATGGGCATTTGGCCTCCAAATTTCTGGATTTAGATTAAAGTTGGAGAATGACTTACACACTTAGAGAGAGGAAATATTCATTACTGTAAAGGCCTAAGAGCTTACTTTCTGATTCTCCTTATCCATATTCAGTGATCTAGACCTACAGACTCTTGTTCCTCCTCAGTTTTCCCCACTCTGTCAAACATGAAGATTAAGCCTTCATCCCTGCAGAGAAAGCAGTAACTTGTTTCCTACTAACACTCTTATCAAGTTCACACATTATTGTATTCCTGAAATGCAAAACTTAGATGATATCCTATTTTAAACACACAATGACTAAAAGCCACAAAGTAATAATCGATGCGGACCTTATTTACTTCTTACTCCACTCTCCTCAAACACCCTCTTGTCCAATTTATTTCCAAAAGCCCACACTTTTGCTATTTATTTTATTTTTTAATATTTTATTATGGAGCTGGTGTTGTGGCTCAGTGGTAGAGCGCTCGCCTAGCATGGGCCAGGCACTGGGTTCGATCCTCAGCACCGCATAAAAATAAATAAATAAAATAAAGGTATTGTGTCCAACTATAACTAAAAAAAATTTTTTTTTAAATATTTTATGTCCTGAACTAGATTGTGAGCTCCTAAAAGACAGGGAAGAACATGTATTATTTATCTAGCACAGGACTTTAGCACATGATTAATACATATTTATTAATCTAGCACAGGACTTTAAGCACATGATTAATACATGTTTATTAATCTTAAAAAGTAAGCTTTCACATAAAATCAATCTGACAGTCTTTAAAAGAAAAAATTAAAAACCTCCCTAATAATCAATTGACAAGCTGTGTTCAAAATTGGTCCTTGACCACATTCAAATCATCTTTTTAATTTCACACTAACTCACAACAAGCACCAAATTGAACTAGACTCCTTAGGAAACACATCATCATGAACTGCAGCTGTGAGCAACTCTTAAGACCACATGGAAAGGAGAAGCCAAACTCAGTGGCAGAATTTAAAATACTTGAAGCAGTATGGTCTGTATGCATGCAGATTTGTGTGGCATACAGAACAGTCTACTTCTGAATCCAGTATTTATGCTCCCCATCATAAATGACACTAATACTCAAAGTACAAGGAAAGGTAAGCACAACAGAAATCTCTGATTTATCCAACAACTTTGAGGACAATCAGTAGTAAATTCTCTATAGCTAAGCTTTAGTTTTATTCACTACCAGACTACATTACTTGGGCACTTTCTATTTTCTTGCTTACTAGATTGACAGCAGCTACACACACACACACACACACACACACACACACACACACACACTCACTCACTTTACACTGAAGCTTGTTGGAGAATAGCAGGACCAGAGCAGAAATGGCAGGTGGGCAGAGTTAACTAAACATTAGGAGCTGAGTGACTGAAAACTGAGCTTCCAGATCAATGCCTGATTCCAAAATCCATCATCAGTGCTCAAGGATTCCATATTTGGGAATTCGCCTACTTGTTAAAATTGATTTGTAACTCCAACATTCAACACCACTGGCACTTTTGTGGTCATTCAAGAACATGTGAAAAGAAAACTTCAAGTTGTCCAACCCGTGTTCCCAGCTAGGGCTGAACAAGGCACCACACGGACTCCTTGTTTTGGTTCTCATCTATGAACAAGAATCCTTTTTGAGGTATATTCAGTGCCTGATATTCCCCTTTTCTGTGCTTTCTTTGATGATTTCATTGTTTACAATGGCCCTCAAGCACAGTGCTGAAGTAGTGAAAGAAGGCTATGAGGTGCCTTGAACAGAAAACATGTGCATGAGATAATCTTCCTCCAGGTATGGTTCTAGCACTCCTGGTTACAAATTCAACATTGATGAATCAGCCACATATATTAAGTGAAGGTATTTTTAGACATGGACACACATAAAACAAGGTTACAGGGCTGGGCCTCACGGGCAGAGTACTTGGCTAGCATGTGTGAGGCACTGGGTTCAATCCTTAACACCGCATACAAAAATAAAGGCATGCTGTCCAAAAAGAAAACAAGGTTATGTATGGATCAGAGAGAGAATACATAAGCCTAATCCTGTATTTCCCCTAAGAGGAATGGTTCATTATTCGCTGCTATAGTTAGACGTTGAATGTTCCTCAAAGGAAAGGGTTGATCCCCAGAGTGGAACTACTGGGAGGTACTGTGAATAGACCTCTGAGTAGTGGGGACTTATGGGTGGTCCTCAAATCATTGGGGGCATGTCCCCAGCCTCTTCCTCTTCTCCCGTTCTTACTGGCCATGAGTGTGCTCCCCCATACGTTTCCTGCCACTGCCATTTCAGGCCCAAATCAATGAGTCCACTCAACTGACTGTAAACCACAATAAACCTTTTGCTTTATAATGTAATTATAAAGCAGGTATTTTGGTATAGTGACAGAAAATTGACTAATGAATTTATTACTTCAACAGTCAGGGGGGCTTTATAGAATATAACTACTACAAATAATTTAATAGAATGATTCCTAATAATAATAACGACAATATAACTTAATACTACTCAGGGAACCATCCACTAGTGTGTGCAAAGGACAAAAAAAAATTTAAGTTAAAAAACTAAGATTAAAGGAGCAATTTCCTATATCCAACTTTCACCTGTCCCCAACTGTTTTAAAAGCATGTCAGTGTTATGACACTTCATAAAGTTTTTAAATTCAAATCTGTTTGTAATAGCAACTTTCTCTTCTAAGAACTTGTGGTTTTTATTGCTCTAAAACAATGGACAAACATCTACCCAATACTAAGCTACCTCACTCTATGAAGTATTTACTGGACCCTCAATACCAGCCAGTCTAATACTTAAGCAATACTTAAGCACTGATAGAGCACAAATTATTTGTTTAAGGAAACAATCAAAATAATTCCCTGGTTCTCTTTCACCATTCACATAAAACAGTCTCTTATTTTAAAAAATGGGTGAGAAGAGAGGAAAGAAGGAAGAGAAATACTATAATTTTAACTCTACCCTGTCCTTCCTTAGATCTATGATGCATATTAGAAAATCAAGGATTCACCCAAAAAAAAAAAAAAAAAAAGCCATGGGCAATGAGGAGAGGAACTTGTTTAAGTTTAATTTGGATGCATGAGATAATCTTCCTCCAGGTATGGTTCTAGCACTCCTGGTTACAAATTCAACAGTGATGAATCAGCCACATATATTAAGATATTAAGCAATTTCTCTACAATACTCTTCTTTCAAAAACATACCAACAAACAATTACAAAATCTCAAATGTAGTAAATAGGTACAGAGAGAAACTGTATAAAATAAATCAATGTATTTATAAGAATTAGGTTTACTTTTGTTTCTTCTGAACCTCTTCTTGATAGTCACTCCAGAATGCAACCAATGGACAAAAAGATGTATATTCTAAGAAAATGGAATACATAACCTGGATTTCCTCCTATACCCATGCCTAAGTATATACAACCCCAGGACTGGTTTACACGAAAACCACGAAAAAAAAAAAATAGAACAATTCCATTTTAAATGTAAAGAGGAATCATTCAACAGGTAGTAATTAAACATGCACCATGCGGCTAGGGTTGTGGCTCAGCGGTATAGTGCTTGCCTAGTGTGTGCGAGGCCCTGGGTTCGATCCTCAGCACCACATGTAAATAAATAAAATAAAAGGTATTGTGTCCAACTACAACTAAAAAATAAATATTTTTTTTTAAAAAACCATGCACCACCACCATATATTATGGATGCTTCAAGGATTTTGAGACAACATGAAAATAAAATGAGGAAAAATAACTGGAAATATCATTATTATATTCAACCCCTTCAATTAATAAATCATCTGACAGCGTGACTTTCTTTGCAGTGCTAGGGATAGAACCCAGGGCCTTGTACAGTATGCACTAGCTCTGCCCCTAAGCTACATCCCCAGGTCATGACTTCCTCGTTCTTAAGGGGTAAAATACTTCCCAGTTCAAAATAAAAGAAAATTTTAAAATTTTGAAATTTTGCCAAAAACTAATATAAATAACTGGCATTTACCATTTTTTAATTTTTATTTCCTTCTGTTTTAACCCTTGCCTTCTCACCTACTTTATTTAAAGATAAACAATCAGCAGGATTGTTAAAACCTACTATTTCTTTACAAATGCTATTAAATATAAATGTGCCTGAAGGGCTATTTTCAACATCGAATGAGTGAGTTCTAAGTTTTTCAGCTCAGTAAGCAATAAAACAAATTCTCACCTATTCTACCTTTGCCATCTATAACTTAAAAGTAAACTAAGCATTTTCTAACCTCTTTTTAAAAATTTGCAAAACATGTCTTTTTGTAGAAAAGTGTAAATATGGATAGAAAAAAATAAGAAAAATTTAATTGCCAGCAATCTACTCCCCAGATTTAAGATTTTTGGAAAATTTTGAAAGCCATTTAGTAGGCATGTATGCCATGCACTACAGAGAAATCTTCCTTTGCTTTTCATCTAACTTCAACACCTGAAAACTGGTAATGAAATCTCTGTGAAAAAAACTCAAGTTATAAGAGATGAGGTATCTTGTCACACACCCAGTGAGCAGCAAAGCACAGGTGTGAGCCCTACAGGTGGGCACATAAATATGTTTTTAAACAAACATTAAACTACAGTACACATTTTATAATCAGCTTCCACAGTGACATCCACCATATATATAAAAATCTTCAAGAGCAACTATACAACAGTTTTGTATTCCAAATTCTTTATTTGCGCCATCATTTTAAAATTTTAAATTCTTGCCATTTTTTTCATCTCACTTTAAGTAATACTGAAATACATTTCTGCCATTTGACCTCAGTCAGTTGGCCTGTTTGCTCAAACCCCTTGGAAAACTGAATACTATCTTTCTTTTTCCAACATTTTTCCAATTTCAAAAAAGGGAAAAAGGCATTTCATGCAGATTACATACTAACTTTCTAGTGAAAATCATATCTTCATACACTGTAGATCATTTGGTTTTTGTTATTTTTCCTTTCCCTTTGTTCATTGTTGATGCCTGCTTTTCTTACTGAACTGTAAAAAAGTTCTCTGAGTTCTTTACAACCGTCTCCTTTATGTTGCTAATAATTTCCCCCAATAATGTTTAGTCACAAATAGTTCCAGATAAAAATAAAAGGCTGGTTAGAGGGGCTGGGTTGTAGCTCAGTGGTAGAACGCTGACGTAGCATATATGAGGTCCTGGGTTCAATCCCCAGCACCACATAAAACTACATAAACAAAATAAAGGTATTGTGTCCATCTACAACTAAAAAATATTTTTTTAAAAAAAGGCTAGTTAGAGAAGATTTTTTAAAAATTAGATCTATGTTGTTGCTGGTGAGTTTTTTTCTAAAATTGTATTCTGATGCAGTTCAGAATTTAGAGAAAAGCTGCAAAGACTAGCATTTTGAGTCTTTCTATCCTCTATTCAGGTTATGCCAATATTTTCACAGTAAAAATTATGTAATGGGGGAAAAAACATGGCTAAATACCAAAAAAAAAAATCTAAAAAGAAAGAAACAAAAGTCAGCCCCACACTTGTTAATAGTGTCTGTTCTGGATCCAAACAGCCTGGGTTCCAATTATTCCTGCTCTTCTTTTATGTGCAAAATTGAATGTTAGATCCTATCTCCATGCCTCAGTTTTCTCATCTGTACTATGACAATAGAGTCCCTACCTCACTAGATTCTTCTGAGAATTGCATAACTTCATACACATAATCAGAATAATGGCACACAGTAAGTAATCATCAAATGATTTTTGTGGCTCTCTCCATAATTTACTGAGTTCTTCAAAGTTTTGGACCTTTAAATTTTACAACTTACCAAAAACTATCCTTAACCCCTAGGTTGTACCCCCTTAAAAGAAAAAAAAAAATCTTAATCTAAATGCATTCAAAGTCAAAATTTCACACTTTTTTTTTTCCTTTGGGGAGGGGTACTAGGGATTGAACCCAGGGCCTTGTGCATGCAAGGCATACACCCTACCAACTGAGCTATATCCCCAGCCTCAGACTTTTTACTGTATGTTTTATTAGGCCATAAGTGTAAAAAATACACAATTAACATCCCACCTTTTGTGGATTTTATAGATTAATTCTCATCCCTCTTATTCATTTTTTATAGTGATAAATTTAGAATTATATAACAACCACTCATATTATTTGAATCATAATTTACTCAGATAACCAGGAAATATGGAAGAAAGACAGTTATTTGGGGAATGAGATATGGCACAGTTACATAAACCTGATTGTTTCCCTGTGATCTCCCACTGATCCCTAGTACTGGGGATTAAACCTAGGGAAACCTGACTATTGAGCTATATCCCCAGTCCTTTTTATATTTTGAGATAGGGTCTAAGTTGCTGTGGATCTCACAAAGTTATTTGTGGCTGGAACTTGGGATCCTCCTGCCTCAGCTACCCAAGTTGCGAGGATTACAAACCTGTGCCACGGTGCCCTACTCCCACAATATTTTAAGGAACCTACACCACTACTATCACTGTTACATCTTTGGTCGGAGAAGATATCCAAGGTCCCTGCTGACCATTCCAGATGGCACCTGATGGCTTAGATCTACTTAGCCCTGGTTCCTCCAGGTACCTTAAACCCCCCCTTAACCCTACCCACTCTGATCCTTATTGTCTCACCTGTCAAAACATGCACTTTCTATACTTGTACTTTACAACAGAGTAGCCACCAACCACATGTGACAATGAGATGCTTGGGATGAGACTGGTCCATCTTGAAATGCTCTAAGTGTAAAATATACCCTGGATTTTGCAGAGCTGGAATGAAAAAAAGAATGTAAGATGTCTCAATAGGCTTTTACACTGATAATATGTTGAAATGACAATATTTGGATGTATACTGGTTAAATAAAATATAAACTTTACCTATTTCACTTTTACGTATGGCTCATTTTAATTAGAATAAGATATACTTCATGTTTGTATAAAAATGTCAAAATAGGCTCTACTGTCATGTATAACAAAAAAAATAAAATTTTTTTTTTAAAATAGAATTGCATATGTGGTTTGCATTCTGTTTCCATGGGTCAGCACTGGCATGGCCTACACTGACAACTGTATTGGACAAACACTGAATCCTCCCACTATTTTCTGAATACTATGACATTAAAGAAATAGAAATATAAGAAAGCAAATTGTTTAACAAGTAAACCATCAATACAGCTTGGTAAGAGTATTTAAAAGGTTATAACTAGCTGGGCACAGTGGCACACACCTGTAATCCTAGCAGCTCAAGAGGCTGAGGCAAGGGGATTGCCAAGTCCAAAGCCAACCTCAGCAATAAAGTGAGAGGTCTTAAGCAACTTAGCAAGACCCTGTCTCAAAAAACAACAACAACAAAAAAAAGTCTGGGGAAGATAAAGAAGGGGACAGATGGGTAGGAAAAATGGTGGAATGAGATGAACATCATTACCACCCTAAGTGCATATATGATAACACGAATGGGTGTTATCATGTACATCATGTACAACCAGAGAAATGAAAACTTGTGCTCCACTGTTACACTATAAATCGAAATGCATTCCGCTGTCATGTATAAATAATAAGAACAAAAAAATAATTTAAAAAAACAGGCTAGGATGTGGCTCAATGGTTAAGCACCTCTGGGTTCAAACCAAAAAAGGGGGATAGATAGTTGTGCTTCTGTGCTTTCTTATAAATTCATGTTATGGGGCTGGGATTGTGGCTCAGCGATAGAGTGTGTGAAACTCTGGGTTTGATCCTCAGCACCACATAAAAATAAATAAATAAAACAAAAGTATTTGAGGCTGGGGTTATGGCTCAGCAGTAGAGCACTTGCCTCGCACGTGCAAGGCCCTGGGTTCGATCCTCAGCACCACATATAAATAAAATAAAGTTATTGTGTCCAACTACAACTACAAAAAAAACAAATATTAAAAAAATAAAGGTATTTAAAAAATAATAATTAAAAAATCCTTGTTATGGTTTAGATATGAGGTATCCCACAAAAGCTGTTAATGTAGGAATGTTCAGAAGTGAAATGATGAGATTATGAGAATTATAACCTGATTAGTAGACCAATCCATTTAATGGATAAATAATCTGAATGGACTAACTGGATGGTTAACTGTAAGAAGGAAGGGTATGGCCTTTGAGGTTTTTATTTTGTCCCTGGTACTTTTCTTTCTCTGTCTCCCCCTCCCTCCCTGCCTGCCTCTCCCTCTTCTTGCTGACCGATATGAGCAGCTTTCCTCTGCCACACTCTTCTGCCATGGTGTTTTCTCTCACCTAGAACCCAGAAAAACTAAGTAGGTCAACCATGGACTGAACCTCTGAAATGAGTATTTTGGTCACAACAACAAAAAGCTAACAATCCTAGATCCATCAAAGATGTAAGCAGCTTTTTTTTTTTTTTTGGTGCCGGGGATTGAACCCAGGGCCTCCTGTGAGGCAAGCACTCTACCAACTGAGCTATATCCCCAGCACCTACAAGCAGCTTCTTGCAAGAGTAAAGTTATTGCTTAGAATCTTCTTGAAAATTTTATCTTGAAAAGATCATCAAGAACATTCTGGAACTTAGCCAGGTTACAAACTCCTGGGCAATATGTATCATAGTTTCACTAAGTTGAATAACATGAAGAAAAGGCATGACTGGAGGATACCTCCAAAATGATAAACTGAAATTCTCTAATGAGACTACTGGAAAGAATTGAGAGAAGAGATTAAGGTTATCTCGATAACTTTTATGACCTAGCTTTAGCCAAATCAAAAGAAAATACAGCAAATATTTGAGTTCCTAAACTCCAAAACTGTGGTTTATGGAGCTATAGACAGAGTGTAAGAGAATTCTTAAAACATGGATTGGAAGGATACCCCCAAATTTTCAATAGGGTTTGGGTCTGGATGAGAGGAAGGACTGCAAGACCAGTTGAGGAAAAAGGGTCCTCATCCTGTTACATTATTCCTGACTCAGACACCCACACATACACAGAAAAAAGAATGTGGGAAACGGAGGTTATAGAAAGACCACTGGGCCTCTGGCTGCTGTGAAGTGACTTCCTTGAGCAAACTGACTGTGCACATATGGGTGGGCTGCACTCTTGCTCTCACACGTCCTCAACCCAACGCCACATTCCTGTCTAATACCAGTTACAGAATATGTAGATCATTATGGCAACATGGACTGTCAACAAGGGAGGCATTGGTTCAAAGTCAGTGGAAATACCTTCCCCAAAAAGCACCCTGCCATTCCAAAAGAACACCAGAAACACCTCCAACTAACTCATTCCCCATCAAATATAACTTTAAAGCAACCATGTAATATGTAATCCAGCTCCTACCCAAAGCCTCATATGTATACCCCTGCAGCTGTTAAAAAAAAAAAAAAAATTACAGCATTTGATCCAAGCTGAGTCAAAATAAACTAAACTATACCATATGTTTTTACAAATCCTCTTTTTATTAATCAACTAGTTATGGGTCCAGAGGAATGTTTTGTATCAGAAAATAAATTCTTCATGAGTATAGCTTAAGATTGAAAAAATAGACCTTCCAAACACGCATTTCTATTTTTTCTTTATGTGCTTCTCCTTTTTATGAGTTTCCATTAGTGTGAGAGTCTCAAATCTTTGGGACTCAAGGAAAGATTAAGATCCAAATCAAGGGGCAGAGGTGTAGCTTGGTGATAGAGCATGCAAGAGGTCCTGGGTTCAATTTCCAGCAACAAATATAAGAGTAGAATAAATGCCAACATTTGTCATCAGTAAAACTACAGAAAATGGGTATTTACAGTAGAAACAACAATTTCTTCTTAATCCTTGAAAAGTACTACTGAGCATTTTTTAACATCTTAAACAGTTATTTTAATAAGTCCAATTTACAAATTAACATTTTTTCCCCTTGGGTACTTGCAGCCAAGTACCCTGCCCTTAAGAGCAGGGTCCTGGTCTGTAGCACCAGCGCCACCAGCAACCATCTGTACCAGCTCTGACAGCTCACAGCACTTCCCAAGCTCCTTAAGCAAAGCAGTACATAACACAGCACTACATAACACAGGTGTAACATTTAACATGGGCCTGACACAAAGAAAGAATTCAGTAAGTACTGTCTATTAATTATTATTTATAAACCAGAAAAATTTTTAAATTAACCATTACTTTCTATAATTTAAAACAATGAAAACAATAGTTAACAGAATTGTTTTAAATGGTCTTTTTCATTTGTTAGCATTAAATTTTACCTCTTCATACCCAAATGCATTTCTTTTTTTTTTCCTTCAATAAATCAAAGTATCCTGATAAATCACCCTTCCCCCACAGCAGCTGTTGTGTGAAACTGACTCATGAAATGTAGACATAGAACTGAAATATTTGATCATCTGGTCCCATCCACTTGCCAATGTACCAGTAGGATTTTTCCATCCCATAACTTATTTTTAAACACTCCAAATAAATTGCTTATTGGTTTTGTCAGGAATCAACTGAGATTCACTGTATATAAGAAAATATCCCTCATTTTTATTAACTTCTGACTATAACACAAAGGAAAGAATAAAGGAAGATATTACCATGATATTGAATGTTCTAAGTGGCATTAGGCTCTTCTTTACTTTCCTAGTCAAAGACAAATACATGTCTAAATTAAGTCATTTAAAAAATTGTTCTACATAGCACTCTTTGTATAAAGAATAAAACAGCCATTCCTATCATCTTTTATAGAGGCAACGTAAAAAAGAGTCAGGGCCAGGGTACTAGATCAGTGGTAGAGCGCTTACCTAGATGTCTGAGGCACTGGGTTCAATGCTTACCACCACATAAAAATAAACAAATAAAATAAAGGTATTATGTCCATCTAAAACCAAAAAAAAATTTTTTAATTAAAATTAAACAAACAAAAGACACTGAGCCACACACTCAGCAGGCAGGGGGAATCCTTTGTCTGCTACTCTGCACATCTGCCCAAGCAACAGTGATGCATCAAGATGAGCTCTTCTCTCCTGTTATGTTAATCTGGTCTATCAGGATCCTGCTGTTCACTGAGCCTGCCTCTCTACCTAACACATTTCTAGCAGACAAAAAAAGTAAAACTGGTTAAAATTCCCTTTAATACTGCCAATAAACATATGAAAATACGTTCAACCTCACTCATAATCAAGGACATGTCATTGAAACACTGATACAATTTTTCACTTCTCAGGTTGGTTAAATCAGAAAGGTGAATGAAAATCCATTGCTGGGATGGATTCTTACATAGTGTTGGTAGAACTGTAATGTGGTACAGGCTTTTCAATGAACCATTTAACAATATCTATAAGTATAATATCTATAATAAAAACAATATCTATAAAATTCCACTAGGGGTGTATATAACATTCTACTACTAGCGATCTAATCTATTCATCTACCCACAAAAAACATCCAGAAACACATATACACACATGTATGATACTCACCACTGCACTATTTTTCAAGGGGCATGGAATCTGGAAACATCCTAAATGCCCACCCTTACAGTATTGCTAGGATAAATGATGATGCATGTACTCAGGGGAAAAGAGCATATCCGCTGGTCAGAATGGCTGACCTCTGAGTCATCTCACAGAAAAATTTAAAAGAACTCATCATTACCCTAAGTACACGTATGAAGACACAAATGGTATGACTCTTCTTTGTGTACAACTAGAGATATGAAAAACTGTGTACTACATAGGAACTATGAATTGAAATGCATTCTGCTGACATTTATAAATAACTTTTTTAAAAAGATAAGAACTGTGGAGATAGAATGATTCCATTTATTAAATTAATTAGAGATATCTAAATATGCTATTAGCATTAAAAAGATTTTTCCCGGTGTGTATAAAAAGTTATGAGACTTTGAAATAGGAAGGGATATTTAAGAAGGAGACTACATATTGTTTTAGAGTAGGTTCTAGAGAGTTGTTTGTATTTTTGAAACTATATATTTAGATGATATTTTTGAGGTACAAAGATTCAACATCAATGTGTACAAGATCTTTCCTTAGATATTACATTGGCATTATCAATATTAAACTCTCTCCTTCCAGCCCCTACCCGCTAAATAACACGCTGATCTTTATTTTGTTTTCTACCTAGTCTACTAGAGAATTTTCACTGAGACTTTCTTCACATGTTTCAACCCGTAATTAGAACAGTCTTCTCCAAGACACTTATTTATCTAGTTCTCCATTTCCCCAGCCTGCAGCAAATCCCAAATTCTTTGACATTTTTAACAATTAAAGCTGTCTCCACACAACCTAACATCTGGTAATTACAAGATATATCCCAAAATTGTTTTAAGAAATGATAATATTGCAGGAATTAATATATATTTTCCAACAACAATTACTTTAAACAGAAAGATAAATTCGGGGGGCTGCGATTGTGGCTCAGTGGTAGAGTGCTCGCCTCGCACATGAGAGACTCTGGGTTCAATCCTCAGCACCACATAAAAATAAATAAACTAAAATAAAGATATTGTGTCCATGTATAACTGAAAAAAATTTTTTAAAAAGAAAGAAAGAAAGATAAATTCGGGCTTGTTTGCTATTTTTCCCAGAAGGGGGAGTGCTTTTATAATATTACACCTGTCACCTTCCCAAATTTCTTGAACACATATATGTATAAATGTTAAAAACACATGGCTATATTAAACTACTGAATCTGTACTAATCATACCACACTATGCTAAAGCTAGTTCTACCAAAAATGAAACAAGTATCCCCTTACAGTGTAAAAGGCTGAGAACATTAAAAGCTGAACATGACAACTGACTAATCTGTAAAATACAAAATAACTTTCAAACTTTAATCTGCAACCAACATGCAATCTTAGTAAAGATAATTTTATCATGGTGATAGAGAAGACGACCAACTGGACTTCCCGTTAAATCCAACATTCTTATATAGGTACTGATAATGGGGAAACATTATTGAACTGAAACTCTAAGCACATGAACCCCCATTTCCCTTTCAAAATCTCTCAGCACGCAATTCCTGTTTACTGGATTTCTTTCTTCCTGCGCAATGACCCCACCCCTATTCAGACAAAACCAAAAACCTGAAGGAATCTATTTTTAGCACAAACATTCACTGAGGTATTTTCTATTTAATCAACAGGATACAAAGTTGTTTACGTTTGACAAAGATCTGCCTGCTTTGTTCCCTATCCACTTGCTAATACTGAACAAAGGAAAACTTTTAACAAATCTTATTTACCAAAAGAACTTTAGAATAATTTTGGGCTTAATATCCTTGTAATAATTATATCTCAAGATTTAAAATTATCAACACAACCTTTAAGGAAAAACATTGGAAGTATTCCCATTTATTTTCACAGTAAAAGAGGGCTCTAAAAGCCCTCCACAGCATCTTCTTTTGCCATTCCATGCTTTAAATGTGTATTTTCCAATGTATAAAATGCTCTGCTACAAATCCTATGTATTATAGAATTATAATCTGAAATGAGACTGAAGAAATTAAACAGAAGAGGTTTCTAGGAAAGCAACCATCCTTTAAATACAGTTATGGAGTCTCTCATTCTACAGTGCACTCCAAGTTCTCACCCTTCTCCACGCCACACTGTACCACAGTGCTGCCACCCACTGTATGAATTCTCCTAGAGGTACCACCTTCAGTGGACCATGATTTCCTGCACTATGCCTTACTCTTCTGTGTGCACTACTGTTCCTAGCAGAACAGTACCATATACACACTGGTGGCAGATGTGCACATCCTACAACTCTAGTTACAACTGATGCTAGATTCACTCATTATCTAAAAATGTCACTTAACCAAATGCACCAAATTACTTGAGACTTTTATTTCACAGAAAATTTATGGTACTCTTCTGTACTATCTATTTTGTTATTTCTGGAATTTTCCTTCCAGAAAATGGTAATTTAAGAATTTAATAACTGTAGTACATTAGTTGAATGAACAATTTCTTGGGTATCCTTTTAATGCATATAATCTAACTCTAATATAGACTATATGATTGCTGTCTCGGGTCTTACTATTTTTGATTCAAACAGTCTCAGAGAACCATTTTATGTTCCAGGGAGGCAAGCAAACAAAGATACGGTGTGAGATGACAGTGCATTTCCTAGTCCTTTCAACCATCCAAACTCAAAATGTAAATGCAAAATTCTCTTTTCTCTTCATAATTTAAAATAAAAAAAAATTGCCCAAGTTGAAATTCTACTTCTTCATATAAATCCACTTTCTAAATGTTAAATCAATTAACCCACTACAAGGGAGACCATTCTTATTGATACAGTAGAATTTATTTACTCAAACCAAAGAGATTTGAACAAAGTGAAATTTTTACAAGGTTTGACCTACATGCTAAGGTATGAATTACTCTTACCTCTTCCACACCTGCCTAAATTTCAAAAGCTGAAAGAGAGAAAACTGTATTCAGTGGGGCACTAAAAACTATACCCAAGGGGCTGAGTTTGTGGCTCAGCAGTAGACCACTCGCCCAGCACGTGCGTGCGAGGTGCTGGGTTCAATCCTCAGCCCCACATAAAAAAAATAAAAATAAAAACGAATAAAAATAAAGGTATTATATCCAACTACAACTAAAAAATAAAAATAAAAACTATACCCAAACTAATTGTATCAGTATTTATAACTCTAGCTAGATAATTTGAAGACAGTAAAATATGAAACCTAGACTTTTTAGCAAAAAGGGAATTATTCTGCATCAATGTGTTCAGATGTTTTGTGAATACCCATTTTATATGTGCATGTATGTGGGAATATGTAGATATATCTCTATCCTTTGGAGATCACAGCCCATTTCAGCAGTATAGAGGTGGAATAAAACAAATACCAATAAAATTTCTAAAAATATATCTCTTATTCAAATACCTCCCAAGAGAAAGCTGTGGTTGATGTATCAGGCCACATTATGTGGTAAAATTAAACCATATTCATTAACATTATCCTAATTAGTAATTCAGTCTCTCCTAAAGTCAATTACACCATCAAAATGCTAAGCAAATTAATAAATCTATATGTGGGCACATTTACCCTACTTAAGAAAAAAAATTTAAGAACTGTAGTACATGAGTTGAATGCTAACTACAAATGAACAATTTCTTAATTCATTAAATCAGTCTATCAGGATGAAGAGGTTTTTCTTTTGTTTTTTGTTTTTATGAATTACAGTTATTCTTTGTGCTTACATCTAATGAGTTGCCAGTCTTTTTAAATACAGTACAATGCAGGAATTTCAGAAATGTGAACTGCCTTGCCCAAATCTCTGTGCTTTATTTGCATTTACTTTTCACAAATTTGCTCTTTTGCATAACACCTAAAAGGTATGTTCTTTGTTCTTTTTCACAAAGGAAATGCAAAGCAACCCCAGTATTTAGAAATGCTACCATGGAAAGTATCATATATTGTTTCCCCAAAATTCATATTTCTTTGAAGTCCTAAACCCCAATTCGATGGTACTTGGAATAGCAATTAGAGTCAGATGGGGTTATGAGGGAGAGATGATGGTAGGATTGTTGTCCCACAGAGACTCAGGAGAACTAGATCTCATGTTCTTCCTCATTCCCCTCACTTGCAGAAGAAAAGCTATGCACACTCACATCAAGGAAGTAGAGCCAGGATACCAGCCCTTACCAGAAAATAAAGTGGCCAGAAGAACCTTGACCCTGGACTGTCCAGCCACCAGAACTATGAGAAAATAAATTTCTCTAGTTAAACCATTCAGTCTATGGCATTTTGTAATAGCAATCCAAACAAAACAATATAGGAAGCTTCTTAATCCATGCAAATTCCAAAATAGCATTAAACATAAGCATCCCAAACTCTTCTAGTTCTAACACTGAACTGATAATTAACTCCAGGATCTATTCTTCCTGACACTTTTAATCAAACCTGATCTTCCTGAAGTCTTCTCCAATAATTAGCATTCCTAACTGTCCAGGGACTCTGAAATGGTCCTTAACTTATCTTTCTTTCACACCATACTTGTCTGCTCTACCTTCACAGTATATCTAAAGCCAACCATTTCTCCCTTCTAACATCTTTTACTGCAAGGGGCTGAATGTACCAGCCCTGACTGATCTCCCCCCATTGTTACTCCCTCCATTTACTACATGCTCTTAACCCAACTTCAATGATCACATCCTGCCAATGGCTCCCCGACACACTCAGAGTAAAAGCCAAAGTACATACAAAATTGGGCCTCCCCTGCTGACCTTCTGAGGTCAATGCCTTCCATTTGTCAGTAGCCCTGAAGCTTCCATTCCTCACCAGGAACGATGACACCTAGAAACCCTCATCCTCGATGCTCTCTTTTCTGTTAACCACAAAGCTGGCCCCCTTACTTCATTCAATCCTTCTCCAAATACTACTTCATTACAAGTGAACCTTTCCAAATGTGGTATTAGCTTAATTTGTTTCTATAATATCTAACATCTGACGTGCTACATATTTCTTTGTTTAGTGTGGCTCCCCTCACTAGATTATAAACTCCATGTTCTATAGTAAGGGCTTTTGTTATTGTTCACATCCATATCCTTAATCCCTAAAACACTACATGGCACATAAGAGACCTTTGATAAACACTTGTCGAAATAATTTTTAAAAATTCAAAGGAGTAGTGAATATTTACTGATATCATCTAAGGCACAAATATTTCTGCAGTGACATTGATTGTAAAAGAAAAAAAAAAAAAAACAGCAGAGCATGGTGTAATCCATGCTCTGAAATCCCAGCTACTAACAGCTATGTAGGGGACACTGAGGCAAGAGGATTCCAAGTTCAACAGTCTGTCTAATTTAGTGAGACACTGTCTCAAAATAAAATCAAAAAGTACTTAGTATTAGAGTGCTTACCAGGCATGGGAAAGGTCCTAGATTCAATCCCCAGTAACAAAAAGAAAAAATAAAGAAATAAAAACATCTCTTCAATACCAAAGGTTCCTAACCCTCTACGTATTTTTTCTATAGGACTTCATGCATGCTAAGTACTAATTATACCACTGAGCTACACTCCAGCCCCTTTGAGGCTCTCAATATGCAGCCTTGTCCTTGTGTTTGCATTAGATCTTTCACTGTATTTTCAGCAAAATTACATCACACAGGGAATATTTCAACAATAAGAAAATACCTTTTGGGCTGGGGTTGTAGCTCAGTGGTAGAGTGCTCGCCTCAAATGTGGAAGGCACTGGGTTCCATCCTCAGCACCACATAAAAATAAAATAAAGGTATTGTGTCCATCTACAACTAACAAAAATAAAAAAGAAAAGAAAATACCTTCTGGAACATATCAACAAAAACTATGGTGGGAACTGAAAAAAATGTAAATTTTAACAGTTCTTAGAACACAATCCACAGACCTTCAATATTATATAAATAAAACTAGCATTAAAATATACAGATTTGTATTTCATCA